>NC_092743.1:76737331-77040581 GCF_047496795.1 Chiloscyllium punctatum
TCCACTATCTTTAAGAGCTCTATCCAATTCTTTCTTAAAAGAATCCAGAGACTGGGCCTCCACTGCCCTCTGGGGCAGAGCATTCCACACAGCCACCACTCTCTGGGTGAAACAAAGCAAAGGCTATGGCAATGGATGAATAGACACCAAACAACAAACAACAGACAGGAGTGTTACATCTTAAGCAGAGAACACTTCAATGGTCAGGGACATTCGACCTCGGACCTTCAGGTGACCATCCTCCAAAGCAGATTTTGGGACAGATAACAATGCAAAGTGGCTGAGCAGAGGCTGATAGCCAAGTTTGGTACCCATGGGAACTTTGGATTCATGTCACACTACAAGTGACCCCACTGCATTATACAGTCTCTCACACGCACACAAGCGCACACACACCTATAGACACATACACACACACAGATCCTCTCTCATACACAAGGTCTTCCTCATATGCTCACACATACAACTCCCACATTCACACCCACCAACGCACCCCCTTACAGGCTTATACCCCATTACACTCACACACATACACATACACTCTCTTTAGACACTGACACAAGTACCACTCCCCCCCCTACACACACACACACACACACGCACACGCACACATACCCACAAGCTCACACTCACTCTGTCTACCCTGCATGCACACACATACAAGCTTGTGGGTTGAATTTGTACATGCAGAATTACATTTTATTTTGCTCAAAAAGTACATAAATCCATGTAAGATTCTGTAAATCCCACTTTAGAAATACAATCAGTCTGAACAGTGGGACACAGACAGACTTTAACCTCACACCTTCAATGCAATATCTGAGCTGAGATGGCACCTATTGTTACAGCTAACTTGAGAATTTAACCTTAGAAAAGTTCTGGGATTACATATGAAAGAACCAAAATTAACATGGTCATTCTAAAAGATGAAAGACTTAACAAACAATCCCGTTTTTTTCAATATATCCTTTCAGTGGCATAACACTGTATTCTTTTGTTATAAATTCTGTGATCTTAACTCCATGTTCACCTGTTGAAGGAGCAGTGCTGTGAAAGCTACTGCTTCTGAAGAAACATGTTGGACTACAACCTGGCATTGTGTGATTTTGAATTTAAAAAGTCTGGAAGAGTTTTCCTGGCCTGGGTGGGAATAAAATTTTCCAGATAGGATTTACAACTGGTAGTCACTTTGGCAGTTCTTCAGAAGGTGAGGGAAGCACTTTTTGTTAATGAGTTGATGTTAAAACATGGCAAAAATGGCTGAAACTAACCCATCAAAAGCTTGGAATGACGTTGAACTGAATTTGTGAACATATTTATTCTGCGAGAGTGTGTCATGAGGTATAATTGTGTGTTGGAATCTTCAGTGAAAAGCCAAATGGGATATCTTTTCAGTGCTTTGGGACATTAGTTGGGTAATAAGTATTGTTCAGTCAACTGAAAACAAAAACTTCTGGAGGTCAGAGCGGGCCAGGCAGCATTGATAGAGAAAAAGCAAGCTAATGTTTCGAGGCTAAGTGCCTTCTTCAGAGCTGAAGTGAAATGTGGAGAGGGCAGCACTTATGTGGAGAGTGGGGGTGGGGTGTGTGTGTGTGTGTGTGGTCACTGGTTTAAGAGTGCTGAGGGAGAAAGGATATTGATAGTTCAGATTAAGTGATCAGAATGTGAGAATGTGTCTAACTGCCAGATGGAAAAAACAAACACTCCCACTGAGGTGGGGGAAGGGGAGAAAGGGTGACAGAGAATGTAACAAGCAAAGCTTAAAGACAGGAAATGAATGGGTTCATAATTTGAAGGTGTTGTAGTCTAGCACACTGATCTTTACCTTGCAGAAGCTCACCGCCAACTCTCAGACATTCTTCCAATCGCCAGGTGGACCATGACCCCACATCCGAACATCAAGTCATTGTTGCCAGGGTTATCACCAACCTCATTACCTCCAGCAATCTCTCCCCCCACTGCCTCCAATGTTATAGTCTCTCAACCTGTACAACCTGCTTCGACCTTCTTCCCAAAATCCACAAACCAAACAGCCCCAGTAGGTCCATCATATCAGCCTGTTCCTGCCCACCCAACTTATTTCTTCCCACCTTGACTCCATCCTCTCTCCACTTGTCCAGACCATGCCCACCTACATCTGTAATTCTTCTGATGCTGTCCGTCATACAGACAATTCCAAATTCCCTGGCCCTAACTGCCTTCTGGTCATGATGAATGTCACTCTACACTTCCATTCCCCACCAGGATGGCCTCAGAGCTCTTGGGCTTTTTCATGACCAGAGGCCTGAACAAGCCCCATCCACCAGCACTTTCTTCCACTTGGCTGGACCTGTTCTCTCACCGAACAATTTCTCCTTTAATTCATCTCACTTCTGTGAAGTCAAAGGACTGGCTATGGGCACCTGCATGGGTTGCAGTTATGCCTGCCTCTTTAGGGGTGATGTGGAACAATCTTAAATCAAGTCCTTCTCACAACTCTTTTTCTCAGTACATCAACAACTGTTTTGATGCTGCTTCCTGCTCCTATCTGGACCTCAAAAAATTTGTTCATTTAGCCTCCAATTTCCACCCCTCAATAACTTTGATATCATCAATTTCCAACACTTCCCTTCCTTTCCTTGACCTCACCGTCTCCATTTTGGGGAATAAACTGTCCACTACAAAGCCACTGACTCCCATTGCTGCCTTCACTTCAGCTTGTCACACCCCACGTCCCCCAGTTCCTTCACCTCCATTGTATCTGGTCAGACAATGCCACCTTCCAAAACAGTGCTGCTGACATGGCTTCCTTCTTCCATAACTGGTTTCCTACCCAAATGCAGTTGACAGAGCCTTCAACTACAAATAGCAAATCACCCCTGCTCCCACTCTTGCCCCTTTCCATCACTAATAACAGCGTGATCGGGTCCCCCTTGTTCTCACTTTTCACCCACTAGCCTCTGCATTCAAAGGATCATTCTCCATTATTTCAGACAACTCCAACAGAGTTCCACCACCAAACACATCTTTCCCTCACTTCATCATCTGCATTTCATAGGAATTCTTCCCTCTGGGACACCCTAGGCCATTCTTCAATCAATACCACCCCCTCCCTTCTCATGAGTCTCATACAGACAGACACTCTACACAAACTGACATTCAACAGAACACACGCACACACTCTTTCTCTCTCCCACTCTCTCTCACACGCACAATGACATATTCTCCACTCCCACTCAATTTGTCATTCTCCATACACACACACTCATTATCGACACACACAAACACAATTGCAGTCACTGTCCAAACACGCAGAGTCACTTCTCCACACGCACACTGTCATTCTACCCCCTCACCACACGCACACTGAGTGTCTCTCTCCCCACACACACACAATCTCCACTCACCCACTCAAGTTGTCATTCTCCATACACACACACTCACTATCTACACACAGAAACACTCTCCACACACACAGAGGAACTGTCCATAGACAGTCTCCACATAGATATTGCGTGCACACACCTGTGTAGAGTAATCGTGAATTAGAAGGCAGGAAGCTAGAATTTTCAGAAAAAATGATGGGAGGAGGAGTGCATGGTTCCTTTAAGAGGTAAAGTGCTTTTCTAAACTTAGCAATTTATCGTGAAACATGTATCTGTACGTAGCTGCAGACTGCAGACTGAAACACATATCAATTGGCTGTGCGATTGGAAACCTTTGGCTTGTTTTGATGTTTTGGCAAATAGCTTGAATCAGCTGATTAATTTAAACAAAGCACTTAGAGATTGAAAGCCAATTGAATTTAAATCTGATGGTTTTGACAACTTCGGACTTTTGCTAATGTACAAAGATTGATATGTCATTCCACGGTGTGCAAGGAGCCAGTTTTTGAGAATTGGGGTGAAAGCAACCTCCAATCAAGAAATCTCTAAGGTCTCTAAGAAAGCACCATCTAACCATAATAGTTACCATGGTACTTCTATCTAAAAGTCCTCACAGAAGAATTCACAACATGATGATACAGTGGTTAGCACTGCTGCCTCACAGCACCAGAGACCTAGGTTCAATTCCCACCTCAGGTGACTGACTGTGTGGAGTTTGCACATTCTCCCCATGTCTGCGTGGGTTTTCTCCGGGTGCTCCTGTTTCCTCCCACAGTCCAAAAATGTGCAGGTTAGGTGAATTGGCCATGCTAAATTACCTGTAGTGTTAGGCAAAGGGGTAAATGTAGGGGAATGGGTGCGGGTGGGTTGCGTTTCGGCGGGTCAGTGTGGACTTGTTGGGCCAAAGGGCCTGTTTCCACACTGTAAATAATCAAATCTAATCTAAAAAAAAATTCCTGACAGCAGGATCAGTGGATGAAAGGTACTTATGACTGGAGTGACAGCGGAGAAAGCAGAACATTTTGGAAGACACATTCTCTTTTGACTTTGAGAGACTAAGTTGTTTTTTCTTTTTATTTGGGTTTATATAAGTGAGACTTGTGTTTATTGGAATAACATGCAAATAGAATTTTGTTCAGTTAGGGAATAGTTAATAGTTAAGAGGAATTGTTTGGTTAGTTAGTATTAATGTTAATTTGTTCACTGTTAGCGTTAGTTCAATAAACGTTTACTTGTTGCTTATAAAGTGAATATCAGGGATTTTCTTTCATTTAACCAGTCTTTGTAACAGATTAGAAAGTCAAGGTGAGCTTTGTTGGGTATTTCAATTTTAATTATTAGAGAGGTTTGACCTTTCCCCTTTATAACAAGTGTCATCTAGACTCAAAACATTAGTTTTGTCTATCTCCATGGATATTGTCTGACCTGCTTGAGCATGTACAGTTTCCAGCATCTGCAATAATTTGCTCCTTTTTTTTGCATTCTCTTTGAACTGGAGTTCTTAGATAAATCCTATTGTCACTCTCACTGATATTATTCATTAGAGTATAACCTTTTAAAGAAGACATACAAAATTTACAGGACACTTATTGTGAATTCAGTTGTCAAAGAAGATTTTTAAATAAGACTGCACATTAACACCAACAGGCACTTTTATGGAAATTATGATAAATAAATGAGCCAAACCAGGTATTACAATCTTTGAGACACTGTCAAAAAGAAAATGAATGTGGATGTGTCCCAGCAAGTAAATAATATAGGTGACACGTGACCGTACTGAAATTCTGAAGTAGGGTTGTTCTCCATAAAGAATGATCACATCTGTGACATTTCAGATAGCCAAGTTAGGTTGCAGGTGTCAGAATCGTTAAAACTGAATTGTATGATGAGTTTCAGCCAAATCTACCACCTGAACCAAGAATTTATAAAGTTAATTTATTTTTCCTGAAGAATGAGCAGTGAGAAAATTACCTTGGAGTTGTGCCATGTAAAATTAACTGTGCCAGTTACTCATTCGTGAAGTCAGTTCTTGTTATTAGTTTTGTGTTACACCAGTTGCTGCTCTTGCTGCCAAATTGTGGGAAGTGCAGAAGGTATGAACAGGACACAAATACAGACTCAGCAATGAACTGATGAAAGGAACACTTAGAGGTGTTACCGTCTGTACATGCCTGTACTGAATGTCATTCTAAATTGCGCAGTGTGTATCCAAAATGTGAATGACATCGGATTTGAGTTGAGGAGCTGGAGTCCAAGCATCAGCCACTGCACCACATCAGGAAAGGAGAAGGTTACTTGGATACTTTGCTCTCGAGGGTGGTCACACCCCTCAGGAAAACCGATCTGTGCTCAAAAACAGTAGGGTATGACTGCAGGTGAGGCAAATGTGAGGATCCATGGGGTTAACATTGAGTCTCAACTATCCAATGGTTCCAAAGTTTTTAGAAACTGTACATGTTAAAGTGGGGATTGCAAGAAAGATGACCATGGCACCTTAGTTCAAGGAATCATTCAAGTGGAGAAAGGATATAGGAATATAATAGGGGTGGGGAACAGCATAATGCAGGAGTCCCAAGTCAGTGATGCTTGCCTGGTGCCAGGGTTCAGGACATTGCCTCAGGCTGGAAAAGAACTTGGAGAAGGAGGAAAGAGATCCAGTTGTCATCATCCATATTGGTACAAATGACATTGTTAGTACTAGAAAGGATGTTCCGGTGAAATATTTTGAATAGTTAGAAGCTAAATTAACTAGCAGAACGTCCAAGGTAATAATCTCTGGACACCTGAGCCATGAGTAAACTGGAATAGGGCGAACAAAGTCAAGGAATTGAATGTGTAGCTCAAAAATTGGTGTGGGTGGAATGGGTTTCATTTCATGGGCATTGGCATCAGTATTGGGCTACACAGGAGCTGTTCTGGTGAAATAGGCTTCACTTGAACTGTGATGAACCTAGTGTCCTAGCAAATCAAATAACCATGGGTGTAGACAGGGCTTTAAAGTAATTAGAGGGAAGGAAAGGGGTGGGGTAGGGAAAATGTGGGCTTACAAGGTTAGACTATATGGTAGCATTACAGGACAGTTATGTGGACAATGATACTCAGAGTGAGGCAGCACAAGTCAGAGAGTAAAAGCATAGTAAGACAGCAGTAAAAAGGGTGAAAGGTGGAGAAACAGTAAAATGATAAAATAAGTGGTTCTTTGTTGGATAAGCATAGTACTGTAAATCAAATAGATGAATTAACTACAAAAAATGCATGTAAATGTGACCTTATAGCCATTGCAGAGACACAGTTATAACGAGATTAAACAGGGAACTAAATATTAAGGGGATGTGTCATTTTGAAAGGATAGACAGGAAGGAAAGGTACCTTTGTCTGTACAGATGGAATAAGTATGCTGGCAAGAAATGATTATGGTTCAGAAGACATAGAATTCACGTGGGTGGAGCTAAGAAATAAAATGGGGAGGGAGACATTGCTAGAAGTAGACTATAGGCCTCTAACAGTAGGACAGGGAAGAAATCATGAGATAATGAGGGCAAGTGAAAAAGGCAGTATATTAATCATAGGTAACTTTTAGATTGGGAAAGTTGGATTGGCAGAGGTAACCTTGAGGAAAAATTTCACAGATTGTATTTGGGACTAATTCCAAGAACAATATGAAGTGGATCCAAACATTGATCAAGTCATTTCATATCTGGTGATATGCAATGTGGCATGTTAATGACTGACCTCAAAGTAAAAGACACTTAGGAAATAGTGACCATAACATGGTAGAATCTCTCATTAAATTTGTGAAGGAGGAACTTGAGTCAGAAACAACTGTGCTAAACTTAAATAAAGGTAAATATAAAATAATCTAGGCAGAGCTATCTGATGTGAACAGGGAGAAGAGTTTAATAGCAAAAATGGTTAAGGATCAATGACAGATGTTTAAGGAAGTAGTCCAGTGGAGAAGAAGAATTCTCAGAAGGGGATCAGCCAACTGGAAAATTCAGGATGACATCAAATTGAAAGAAAAAGCATACAATGTGGCAAATATTAGTCAATAATTTTATAAACCAACAGAAAGTGACCAAAAACACTAAAATGAGAAGATAAATATAGAGGATGAACTTGCAACTAATATCAAGGCTGAGGTGGGCTGAGAGTCAGATTTTTAATCATTAAGGAAATAAAAGGTGATGGGGTAAAGATGGGAAATACTCTATACTGTAAAATGTTTAAGACATTTTGGAAATATATTGCATTATTGTTACAATAATGGGTCAATTTAGAACAATTTCCATTCATCGAAGTTTATAATATAGAATGAACTATCACATTAATCAATTGATATCAATTGTTATGTCATCATTATGAATTTCTCAAATTTCTGGAATTCACAAACCATTACCATTAATTGTGATGGCAATCACAGAGGCAAGTACAATCAGAACAAAATGATAAGTTCTCAGGATTTCCCAGGAAAGGGATCCTGGTTATTTAGAATCAAGTTGTGATGACTTAAATACTAACTCTAACATAGATAATCACTCAGGGATATAGGGAGGTTATCTGTTAATTGTATGCATATTAAAAATGACTTATAAGGAATAAAGACAAAATTCACCTTGGCATTCGGGTAATTCTGCCAGGAGCAATTCTTTTGTTGAATCTCAAGATTTGATCATTAAAAAATTCCTTTGCAGACGTTCTGCTTGAGGGATGATCAGAGAATCACAATTGTATAACCAGAAAACTGAAATCTCAGATTGAAAATCATGTAAAAAAAACTAACAGAGAGAACCAATAGAAGAAAAAAGCAAAGCACATAGCCAGCTCATGCAAAAGGAGTGGGATAATAGCATAGATAAAATAGTCACTGTCACAGATAAAATAATGAGGGAGAAACAGCACAGATAAAAGAGTGAGGCAGAAAGAACACAGCTAAAATAGTAAAGGAGCACTGTCACAGATAAAATAGTCAGGGAGTTCCAGTACAATTAAAATAGTGGGTAAGAACTGGCATAGATAAAATAGAGGTGACCCAGAACAGATAAAACAGTGAGGGGGCATAACCACAGATATATGAGTGAGCGTGACCCAAGACAGATAAAATGGTGAGTGTGAACTGGCACAAGATAAAACAGTGAAGGAAATGTGGCATAAACAAAATAGTGAGGGAGTACCAGCACAGATAACATGGTTAGTAAGACCCAGCAATATCAAATATTAAAAGCCACTCCCATAGATAAAATAATGAGGGAAACATGGCACAGGAGTGGGGCACTACCACAGAAAAAATAATGACAGAGGACTGTCACAGATAAAAAATTTAGTCAGAACAGCACAGATAAAACAGTGAGGGACAGTGATAATGGATAAAATACCGTGGGAGACCAGCGCAGATAAAATAGTGAGAGACATCCGGTAAAATTAATATAGTGAAAGGGCACAATGACAGGTAAAATAATAATGGGATTGTGGGAGAGATAAACCACTGAGGGTGAACTGGCACAATGAATTAATGAGAGGGCAATGCCACAAATGAAATATTGAGGGAGTTCCGTTGCAGATAATATAGTGAAGGAGACCAGGCACAGATAAAATACTGAGGGAAACCCGGAACAGATAAAATAATGAGGTGTACTGTCACAGATAAAATAGTGAGTTAGTTCCAGCACCGGTAAGTTAGTGAGAAAGAGGTGTATTTTGGCCTGAGTTTTTTATCCTTGTATTTCTCCAAAACATTTTAGGGAATATGATTGCTACATGCAATAGTCTCAGACACATTGCTCGCAATATCGATGTTGAAATGTGGCAATGCCAAAAGCAATCCTTCTCAATTGTGGAATATTTCTGTTGATGATTATTCAGTTTTTTGGAAAAGTATTGAATAGGTCTTTCTATGGTCTCATCATCTTCTTGCAAGAATATAGCACCAACATCCCCATCACTTGCATCGCTATCCATCTTAAATGACTTTGTGCAGTTAGGTGTGGCCAACACTGGGGGATTGGTTAACACAGTTTCCAAGTTGTTAAATACCTTCAGATGTTCCTCTGTCTACTGAAAGTTTCTATACTTCTTCTACATGTCAGTCAGTGGAAACCACACTGCTATAATTTGGTACAAACGGCTGATAAAAAAAAGTTCAGTTGCAAGAATCGTAATCCTTCCCTCTTCATCAATGGTATGGGAAACGTTCCAATAACTTTTGTTTTCACATCCCATGGGGCTATATTTCCATATCCATAACATGGCCCACGAATGTGACTTGGACTTTTACAAACTCACTCTTAGCCAGGATTATCACCAAGCCCACCACCTGAAGTTGATCGAACAATTCTGATAGATGCTCCAAATGTTCCTTCCATGTGTGAGTACAAATCACATGATCTTTTATATACTTCACACAATTGCGTAATTCCAAAATGACTTTATTGGTTAGCCTTTAAATGTGGCTGGTTATGTTTCATACCAGATGGTGCGACTTTAAACTGGTACAGTCTATTCAACGTCATGAAAGCCAAAATTGTCTTCACTCTTTACTCTATCCTCTGAATAAGTCCAGCTTAGAAATAAGTTGCTTGTCCCACCTCCTCAATATATTCTTCCAAATATGGAATAGGATATGAATCAGATTTTGTAACTGCATTGATTTTGTGATAATCCGCACATAATCGTTGGATCCCACTTATGTTTTGGCACCATTACCAAGGTGAGCTTCTTTTGCTGCAACTCACTTTGATGATATTCTCTTTGAACATACCTTCAATCCCTTTCTGAACTTGTGCCAACTTTAGAAGGTTAAGAATGTTGCTTAATTGTAATAGCATTTCCTATATCTATGTCATGCATAATAAGTATTTAAACTTTCCAGCTTATTTCAATATATCTTCCCATGTGATTATAATAACTCTGTCGGGTCATTTTGAAGGTAACTCAGTAATTTATCCCAATTTTTTGAGAACTTCATTGCGAATTTAATTTGAGGACTGTTCAGTTCCGAATTATCTGAACTCGGTTCTTCACTCCATGTTGTTATCAGTACCACATTCTCCTTTTGCTTTCCTTACCTTTTCAGAATATTCACATGACAAACTCTGTAAGATTTCTTTCTATCTGGCATACTTATTAAATAGTTCACCTCACTCAATTTTCTTTAATATTAAGGCCCACTAAACCTTGCCTTTAAAGATTCACCTACCACCAGAAGTAACACTAATGCCACAAGCAAAATTGGGAATTTTTGATTTCTTGTCTATTTCCTGTTTCATCACAGGCTTACTACTTTCAAGTTCTCTCTAGCCAATTCATCCATTCTATTTAACCTTTTCCTAAAATTTGACATATAGTCCAAATATGAACTCTAATTTGAAAATTTATCCTCAGTTTTCTTTTGGTCCTATCACATTATGCCCAGAAATTATCTCAAATGGACTGAATTTAATTGATTAATTAGGCATATTCCTAATTGTAAACCATACAAGTTGAATTCCTTTATCTAAATCCTCTGGATAGTCATGCTTCGAAGTTCTCAAAATGGTCACAATTCTAATGCTCCCTACAATTCTGGATGGTATGCAGTAGATTTGAATTCATTGTAATTGAATTGTCTTATTCCTAAGATATCCATAACTTTCTTGAATAATTTTGTTTTAAAAGTTTGACTCTGATTGTACCTGTGTGGGTAATCCATATCTAGTAAAAAAAATCAGTAATTCTTACGCAATCTTTGTAGCCATGAAATGATATAATGGAAGCCTACCTCTAGAAATCTAGTAAGACATCCATTATGGTCAACAAATACTGATCCCCGCTTTTTGTTTCAGGTAGGGGTCCTATCCAATCAATTAAGACTCTTGCGAAAGATTCCTCAAATGTGAGAAAGATTATTAAGGGTGTTGGTTTTATCATTGCTTGAGGCTTTCCAATTTCCAGTGACATGTCCTGCATTAATCAATCACATACTTATGCAGTAGAAGTCAATAAAAACGTTTTGTATTTTATCTTGAGTTTTCCTTACTCCTAAATAACCTCCTACTGGTAATTCATGTGCTACCCATGATACCTCTTTTCCATAACCTCACTTGATGAACATTTTTCATTTCTCACCCAACTGAAAATGTGATGGTTTCAATTTTCTTATCAAAATGTCATTTTTAAGACAGTAACATTCTGGGATACACTCAGATTTTTCTGTGTTATACTTTTTGAAAGAACTGCTTTAGTTAATCATTTCTCTGTTATAATTCAGCTAATTTCTCTGATCTGAAAATATTATCTTTCTCCTCTGGTTGTTCTTGTTTTATTCACTCAATCATTCGATCAAACATGTTTTCTGATAAATATACTTCAACTTCCTTACCTTTGCTCTTTGATTTCTCCTCCTCAACCTGTGACTTTGTGACCTTGTTACCACAAAGTCAGGCAAAGTCTCGGGATATACTTCCTGTAACACCTCAGTTGCTGATTTTCCACTGATTTTTCAACCACAGTGGGCATCACTCTCACCTATCATCCAGCTCTATCATCAGCATCTGGATATCTAGTAGACACATCCATTACGGCCAAGGATATACTCTATCCTTAGAGCCAAGAGTTTCTCCAGTACTCCTACTACCACTTCACCACTTTTCACTGCACACTCCAACCTCACTTTATATAATGGAACACTACTCTTCTCACCATGAAATCCACACCACCTTTTCTGGCAATGCCTCTTGTGAATTACATAACTCCTCATCTCTCACAATCAAGGATTGACTTGCTTCTGTATTTCTTAAAATCTTAATTTCCTTACCTGTGCCTCCTGGTGTATATGAGTAAACCTTATCCTCACAAGTAAATTTTTAAAAGAAATCTGGCATTTCCTTCTCAATCAACCTCTGATCATATTGTGCATTCTTTTGCAGCTTTTTAGCTTCCCTTACCACTTCAACAAAACTCTCTGGCTGATCTTGTTTTACCACATTTGTCTCCCAGTGCTTTTTCTAAACCACAAATGCTACAACTTCATTTAGCCTATTTTATTACAGTTAAAACTCCTGAGATTTTTAACATCTCATTCCCAACATGGATTTCCTCTTTACCTTGTGGTAAACTACACTTACTGTCTCCAATGAGATCTCCTTTTCCCTTAGCACCTGAACATTTCTTTTTGCCCTAATTTCTATCTCTCACAGATCGAAATTGATTAGATTAGATTAGATTCCCTACAGTATGGAAACAGGGCCTTCGGCCCAACAAGTCCGCACCGACCCTCTGAAGAGTAACCCACCCAGACCCATTCACCAACCCTGCATTTATCCCTGACTAATGCATCTAACACTATGGGCAATTTAGCATGGCCAATTCACCTAATCTGCACATCTTTGGATTGTGGGATGAAGCTGGAGCACCTAGAGGAAACCCATGCAGACACGGGGAGAACATGCAAACTCCACACAGCCTGAGGCCGGAATCAAACCTAGGTCCTAACACTGTGAGGCAGCAGTGCTAACCACTGAGCCATCAATGCCTGAAGCCAAAATGTAATCTATGAACCAACTCATAGTCATGGGCCATTTCCACTGCTAATTTTGCAATCTTAACCCCTGCTCTTCCACATGAGTTCTCACTACTTCAGAAAGTATATTTTTTTAACTTCTCCCTCTAATTATCCCTCTAAGAATATCATGTGTTTGATTTATTTTCAATGCTCTTATCCACATATCAAAATTACTTTGCTTGATCCTTTCAAACTCAATTACATTTGACCAGGTTCCCTCCTGAGATTTCTAAAATGTTGTCTGTAGGCGTCTTCTTATATGCACTTTGTTTATCCACTTTCTCAAATGAAATAAAAAAGGTTTCAACATTCTTCTCGTTGCTTGGACGTATTTAAGTAGATCCCACTAGACCTTAGCTTACAATGGGATTGTTCTCTATCACTGTCCTAATAACTATTCCTACTTTTCAACTCAACCTCAGCCATATTAAGTCAACTTTGAATTTTTGGCTTCAACTTCTGAAGTTCAAAAGCTCTCTCTTTCTCCTTTCCTTCTGCTAGGGCCTTATTTTCCTGTTTCCTCTACTTTTAATTGTAATGCAAACTGTTTCATTTCCCTTTCTCTTGCCATTGGCTCTAATTCAAGCTGCTCCATTTGTAATTAAATTTTAGCCATTTCCAAATATTCCAATGGTATTCGCGGCGATTGTAAATGCTGCGCAATTGCCACAGATATATCCCCTTTCTTCACAGATGCAGCTAATCTTAACTCTAGCTTGTTTGCCAATTCCAAAAGCTTTGCCGTACTCACTTCCTGTAAAACTCCCCAGGTGACTTCTTCCATTCCCAGAAAATGCTTCGTCACTGAAAGAGCCATTATTACACAAGACGTACCCCTGATTAAACCAACCATATGTAATTCGCGAAATAAAAAACACAAAGACTCACTACCTTTGAGTCCAGTAATTATAAACCCAGCATAGTATTAGAGATCTTGATCCCAACAAGAGCTCCCAATTTATTATGGACCAAACTAAACCCCTCAAAGTATATTACAAATATTGCTTAAACCATAACTTTTAAAGGCAAGAACCAGTTGTTGTGTTCCAGGTACAATTCAACTGGTAAAACTACTAGTCTTGAATCAAAACATACTTTATTCATGCACTTCATTAAAAGATAGTGAAAGAAAGAAGGAATTGGAATAACAACTTTATTGGAAAACTTACAAGAATAATAGATTATGTAACTACTAAAAAGTAGAAGTTCCAATATTGTAACATACCATAAACATATCCTTGGTAAAGACAAATGCAGTAAAGTCTTGCATGCATTCTCCAGTCCAGGAGGAAAAACATCAAGAGAAAACTATGTGTGTGAGAGAGAGTAGCATGGGGAGATTTAGCAAGGCTTCAGAACCCAGCTTCAAGATCCTATCAGCAATTGCCACTCTGAAAAGGACATGTTTATTCCAACTCTCTACTCCCTGTTTGCCAACCGGTTCTCTATGCATGTCAATACATTACCTCTTACACTATGAGTTTTATTTTGCTTCCTGATGAAGAGCGTTTGCTCGAAACATCGATTTTCCTGCTCCTCAGATCTGCCTGGCCTGTTGTGCTTTTCCAGCACCACTTTAACCTAGAATCTGATCTCCAGCATCTGCAGTCCTCACTTTCACCCACTGCTTTCCAAATGCTCAGCTACAACATCCTTAATAACTGACCCTAACATTTTCCCCACCACCAATGTCACACTAACTGGCCTACAATTCCCTGTTTTCTCTCTCCCTTCTTCTTTTTAAAAAGTGTTGCATTAGCTACCCTTCAGTCCATTAGAACTCTTCCAGAGTCTATAGAATGCTGGAAAATGGTCACCAATGCATCTACTATTTCTAGGGTCACTTCCTTCATACTCTAGGATGCAGAGCATCAGCTCTGGGGACTTAATTGGGTTTTAATCCTATCAATTTCCCTAATACCATTTCCTGACTAATAAGGATTTCCTTCCGTTCCTTCTTCATGCTTGAGCCTCTGTCCCCTTGCATTTCCAGAAGATTATTTGTGTCCTCCTTAGTGAAGGCAGATTCAAAATATTTATTCGTCTGGTCTGCCATCTCTTTGTTGTCCATTATGAATTCACCTGATTATAACTGTAAAGGTTCTACATTTGTCTTCATGTCTTTTTCTCTTCACATATTCTGTTCTCTTAAGAAGCTTTTGCAGTCAGTTTTTATGTTTTCTGAAAATTTACTCTCATATTCTATTTTCTCCTTCTGAATTAAACCCTTTGTCCTCCTCTGCTGAAATTTTCATTTCTCCCATCCTCATGTTTGCTGCATTTTCTGGCCAATTTACATCCCTTGTCTTTGGCTTTAACACTATCTCTGACTCCTCTTCTTAGTCGTGGTTGAGCCACCTTCCCTATTCTACTCTTATGCCAGACAAGGATCTATAATTGTTTAAGTTCATCCATGTTCTTTCAAGGCTTTGAGATAGTGCAGAGAGGATTACCAGGATGCTGCCTGGATTAGAGGGAATAAGCTATAAAAAGAGGGAATAAGCTATAAAAACTCATGTCATTTTTTTCTGGAGCAGCAGAGGCTGAGGGGACTCTTGATAGAAGTCCATAAAATTATGTGGTGCATAGATAAGTTTGATGGTCAGAATCTTTTTCCCACAGTTGGAATGTCTAATACTAGGAGGCATGCATTTAAGGTGAGGGGAGAAAGTTCAAAAGAGATGCAAGGGGCAAGTCTTTTACACAGAGTGTTAGGATTCTGGAATGCACTGCTCGAGGTGATGATAGAGACAGACATGATAGGGTCTGTTCAAATACATCCATAGGTCAGAATTTTGTTGCAATTTTGTAGGAGTGGTTCTATGTGCATCAGTAATCGTCATACGCAAGGTATGTTACCTCAGAAGGTGGAAAAATGAAATTGCATGAAGATTGGAAGCAGAGGCTATAAAGAAACAGAAGGAATGTTGTACAAACATTCTGTGAATTAAGATAAGTTTACGTTTTTGATATAGACTTTTTTTTCCGATATGCAGGGTCCAGAGCCAATAAGATAAAGACTTGCAATAAGTGGATGGGCCTGACCCAATCAGAAAACGATACCACGACTCAAGAGGGATAAGGGAAAAGGATGAAAGAAAACCCTTGGAGCATGCAGGCAGTGAAACCTCCAGAGACTGACCATCACAGAGGGAGTTCCTATATCAAGGACCTGGTGACATCATGTGTGTGTGTGTGTGTGTGTGTGTGTGTGTTTGTGTGTCTGTCTGTCTGTAAGAGAGAGAGAGAAAGAAGGCAACATCTGGATAGCGTTAGCTCTCATCAGCAGCAACAAGCAGTTATTTTGATCGGGTATTAGCTTTTATATTCAGTGACTACTCGGGAGTTTAAGAAAACTTCAGAGGGTGTATAATTAGGTTCTAGTTCAGTTTATGGGAAAATATATAAGCTTTAGTTTGTAATAAAGCATATAAGAATCATAGATCATAGAATCCCTACAGAGTGGAAACTGGCCATTTGGTCCAACAAGTCCACACAAGTCCATATGTATCCAACACATATCCTTTCCCCTACCCCTCTACATTAGTCAGGGGAAATGTAGAGGGGAATGGGTCTGGGTGAGATACTGTTCAGAGGGTCAGTGTGGACCTGTTGAGTCAAGTGACCAGTTTCCACACTGTAGGGATTCTATTATTATGGTTTCCCCGATTAATGATCCTAGCCTACACATCCCTGAACACTATGGGCAGTTTAGGATGGCCTATTCACCTAATCTGCACATCTTTGGACTGTGGGAGGAAACTGAAGCACCCAGAGGAAACCTACGCAGGCACGGAGAGAATGTACAAATTCCACACAGGCAGTCAGCTGAGGCTGGAATTGTACCTGTGTCCCTGGTGCTGTGAGGTAACAGTGCTAACCACTGAGCCACGGTGCCACCATGGTGCATTGTTTAACACATTAATAAAGTAACTTGTGAAGTTACAAGAATTGACTCTTCTCCTCTCTGTACATGCCAGCAGCTGCAGCCAGTGATAGCTGGACTCAAACAGGCATCAACAGGCTATTTAAGGAACTAATAGATAAGCACATGAATATGCAAGTAATGGACAGATATGAACCAAGGGCAGGCAGAAGGAATTAGCTTAATTTGGCATCATGTTTAGCACAACATCGTTAGGCTGAAGGGCATGTTTCTGTGCTATACAGTTCTATGTTCTATGTTCGATGTTCTAAATGTCTGCCATTGCCTATCCATCATCAACTCCTTAAGTATCCTTGGCCAGTTTATACTAGCCTCATAATGTCAAAGTTAGCTTTCTTTAAGTTCAAGACCCTAGTCTCCAATTAACTGTGTCACTTTCCATTTTATGAAGAATTCTACTATGTTACCACTCTTCCCCAAAGAATCTCACACCATGAGGTTGCTAATTAATCCTCTCTCATTACACAATAACCAGGCTAGGATGACCTGCTCTCTAGTTAGTTCAATGACATTATGGTCGAAGAAATCATCCCCCTTATATTCCAGGAATTCCTCCTCCATTGCATTGCTACAAGTTTGGTTAGTCTAATTAATATATAGATTAAAGTCATCCATAAAAAACTGCTGCATACCAACTGTGTGCTTTTGTAATTTCCTGTATGATGCCATCCCCAATGTCACAACTGATGTTTGGTGGTCTGTACATAACTTCCACTAATTTATTTTTCCTCTTTGGTGCTCTTCAGCTCTACCCATATAGATTCCACATTGTCCAGGCTAATGTCCTTCCTTATTATCATATTAGCCTCCGTCTTAACCAGCACTCTACCTCACCTTTCTTTTCTTTCCATATACCTTTCCTGAAAATTAAATACCATGGCTGTTGAGTCCTTGGTCACCCTGGAGCCAGGTCACTGTGATCCCAATTACATCATTACCATTAGTAACAGTCTGCACAGTTAAATCATCCATTTTATTACAAATGCTCCTCACACTGAGACACAGAGCCTTCAGACTCAGTTTTGTTTTGAGCATTTATTGCCATTTTGGAATTATGATGCAATGTGTCCTTTTTGGTTTTTTTCTTTGGTTTTTCTACCTTTCCCTTTTCCTGTTACTACCTTTTGTTTCTGTCCCCTATTTACTTTCTGCATTGGTTCCCATCCATCTGCCATATTAATTTAAACCCTTCACAACAACACGAACAAACACTCCCCCATGACATTAATCCCAGTCCGACCCAAGTGCAGACTGTCTGGTTTGTACTTGTCCCAACTGCCCTTGAACTGGGCTCAATGTCTCAGGAATTTGAATCTCTCCCTCTTGCACCATCTTGCAAGCCACATATTCCTTTTGGCTATCCTGCTAATCCCATTCTGACTAGAATAGCTGAGAGGGCACTCCCACACCTAAAATAGGGAGGGTGTACTGGCAGAGATAAAATGGTGAAGGCAACCCAGCACGAATCAAATAGTGAGGGCCACTGTCACACCTAAAACAGTAAGATATCTGGCAGAGTGAAAATAATGAGGGTGACATGGAACAGATAATATAATGAGGGGCACTGCCATAGAAAAAGTAATGATGGAGTACTGGCACAGAAAAAGTATTGAGTAAGACCCAGTAGAGATAAAATAGTGATGGAAAGCCATTACAGATAAAATACAGTGGGATTCTTGACAGGCAAACAATAATGAGTGAAATTCACACAGATAAAGTAGTGAGGGAGACAGGCACAGATAAAATAGAGAGGGTGAGGCAGCACGGACAAAATAGTGAGAGGACACTGCAACTGATAAAATAGAGAAGGAGACCCGCAACAGAAAAAAACAGTGAGGGAGACTGCCACAGATAAAATTCTGAGGGGGCTCTGCCATACATAGAATAGTGAGGGAGTACTAGCATAGATGAAATGGTGAGGGAAACATGGCAAAGATCAAACAGTGAGGAGATGCAGCACAGATAATTTAGTGAGGAGACTTGGTATGGATAAAATAGTGAGGAAACATTGTACGTTTCAAATGGTGAGGGTGTGCTGCTGCAGCTAAAATCGTGAATTAATTGCAGCACAGATCAAATTGTGAGTGAGACCCACTACAGATAAAAAAGTGACCAATACTTGGCACTGATAAAATTTCCAGAGAGTTCTAGCACTGGTAACATTTCGAGGGAAACCCAGCATAACAAAATAATGAGGTGTCCCTGCAACAGATAAAATTGTGGTGGAGAACAGGTGCTCTGACAGTAATGAGAGGAACACAAGAGAGACAAATAAAAATGTGAATTACTCCCAGTACAGATAAAATATTGAGAGACAGCTATCAAAAATAAAATACTGTGGTAGACCTGGCAGGTATATAATAGTGAGTGAGATCTACCCAGATAAAAAAGTGAGGGAGACCAGGCACAGATGAAATAATGAGGGAGTTACGGCACAGATAAAATAGTGAGGGAGTTACGGCACAGATAAAATAGTGAGGGAGTTACGGCACAGATAAAATAGTGAGGGAGTTACGGCACAGATAAAATAGTGAGGGAGTTACGGCACAGATAAAATAGTGAGGGAGTTACGGCACAGATAAAATAGTCATGATGTGGAGATACCAGATTCAGACTGAGGTCGACAAAGTCAAACATCAAATGACACCAGGTTGGAGTCCAATAGGTTTATTTGAAAGTGTAAGCTTTCGGAGTTCAGCTCCTTCCTCAGGCATAGTATGATAGAGAGGTATAAGACACAGTGTTTATTAGCAATAAGTGAACAATTTAAAAACAAGCGGTCCTTGTTGAATCATTTAAGTTAGGAGGTAGACTGCTAATTAAAATGCAAAATCCTGATCCCTTTCAAATCTTTGTACTTAGGAAATTAAAGGTTTTATCAATATATAAGAGGTGACATCTCATGTTGGACATTATGCTTTTCGGTGTGACTTCCCCGTTTCGAAATCTAAGTTTTAAGCTGAGGTCTGTTTTTTTTGACAGAAAATAATCTTGAATGAAATAATGTGTGTGTGTGTGTGTGCATGTAATTGAGAGAGTGTGAGAGTATGTGTGTGTATGTAAGTGTGAGTGCATGTGTGAATATTTGCGTATGGGAGAGGATCTGTGAAAATGTGTGAGGGTGAATGTGAGAGTCTGTGTGTGGATGTGTGGTGGGGCTACCCGTAGTGTGACATGAACCCAAGATCGTGGTTCAGGTCATCCTCATGGCTATGGAACTGAGCTATCAGCCCCTGCTTAGCAATTTTGTGTTGTTGCATATCTCGAAGGATACCTTGGAGGATGCTCACTCAAAGATTGGAGGCTGAATATGTGGACTGCCAAAATGTTCACACACTGAGAGAGAACACCCCTCTGTGTTGATCATTGTGCAGTATTCATTCGTCTGTTTCTGTAGCATCTGTATGGCCTCACCAATATACCATGTCCAGGGCATTCTTGACTGCATCATAAAAGATAGACAACAATGGCCGAATCACATGAGTATCTGCCACGTCCATGGTGGGCGGTATTCCCACATATGACGGTAACATCCATGTCGATGATCTGACATGTCCTGTAGGGTTGTGTGGGTTTGTGGTTGATGTTGGCCTGAAGGCTGGGGGTAATTTGCTGCAAACAATGGTCAGTTTAAGGTTCGGCGGTTGTTTGAAAGCGAGAAGTGGAGATGCAGGGAAGGCTGTGGTGAGGTATTCATTGTCTTCGATGATATATTGAAGGCTGTGAAGAACATGGTGTAGTTTCTCTGCTCCAGGGAAGTACTGGATAACAAAGGTTACCGTTGGAGGTGTTGTCGATAGTATAGAGGGCTACTATAGGCTGTAGCGCAACATAGACAGGCTGCAGAGCTCGGCTGAGAAATGGCAGATGGCGTTCAACCTGGATAAATGCGAAATGATGCATTTTGGAAGGTCAAACTCGAGTGCTGAATGTAGGATTAAAGGCAGGAATTGAGGAACAGAGGGAAATTGGTGTGCAAGTACATAGATCCCTCAAAGTTGCCACCCAAGTGGGTAGGGTTGTTAAGAAAGCATATGGTGTTTTGGCTTTCATTAACGGGGGGGGGGGGTCGAGTTTAAGAGCCACGAGGTTTTGCTGCAGCTCTACAAGTCCCTGGTGAGACCACACTTGGAATATTGTGTCCAGTTCTGGTTGCCCTACTATAGGAAAGATACAGAGGCTTTGGAGAGGGTGTAAAGAGGTTTACCAGGATGCTGCCTGGACTGGAGGGCTTGCCTTATGAAAAAAGGTTGAATAAGCTCAGATTTTTCTCTCAGGAGAGAAGGAGGAAGAGAGGAGATGTGATCGAGGTGTACAAAATAATGAGAGGAAGAGATAGAATCAATAGCCAGAGACTTTTCCCCAGGGCAGGATTGACTGGTACGAGAAGTCATAGTTTGAAGATATTAGGAGGAAGTTATAAAGGAGAGGTCAGAGGTAGGTTCTTTACACAGAGAGTACTGAATGCATGGAATGCGTTGCCAGCTGTGCTGGTGGAAGCAGAGTAATTGGGGACATTTAGGTTACTGCTGGACATGCACATGGTTAGCAGTGAGTTGAGGGGTGCATAGGTTAAGTTACTATATTTGACATTCGGATTAAATCTTGGCACAACATTGTGGGCCAAAGGGCCTGTTCTGTGCTGTACTTTTCTGTGTTCCATGTTCTATGTTCAATGTATCGGTCATATCTTGTGTCTGTCTTCTGAAGAGGTCATTACAATATTTCACTGTGGCACAATAGAATTGGCGATCGATGAGCTGAGCATTGCATGCTGGTCTTATGAGGACATCCTTCAACATCTTCAGGCATCTGTCGTGTTCCTCCTCATCCAAGCAGATCCAGTATATGCATAGGGCTTGACCGTCCCGGATGGCTGCTTTAATGCAGTTTAAGTGGACACTCAGGAAGTGCAGTGTCGTAGATTATCTGTAGGTTTGTGGTAGAATGTGGTGCTGAGTAGTCCATGGTAAGTCTGATGGTGGGGTGAAATTGGTTGATATCATTATGTTGTTGTTTCTTGCCATGAGACCAAAGGAAGAAGATGTATCTGATTATATCTGGAGATAAAATAGTGGCAGAGAAAGAGCACAGGTAAAATAGTTAAGGGAGCATTGCCACAGATAACATATTTAGTAAGTTCCAGCAGAGTTAGAGTAGTGAGTGATTACTGGCACAGATAAAACAGAAACGGTAAGATAGCACAAGATAAAATAGTGAGAGGGCACTCCAACTGATAAAATGGAGAAGGAGACCCACAGCAGTGAGTGAGACTGCCAGACATAAAATAGTGAGGGGACACTGCCAGACATATGATAGTGAGGGGCACTACCACACTTACAAAATAGTGAGGAGACATTGGCACTGCCTCACATATAATAGTGAGGGGACACTGCCACACATACAATGGTGAAGGGGACATTCCATACATAAAATGGTTAAGGTGTACTGGCACAGATAAAATGGTAAGGAAGACCTAGCATAAAGTTTGTAGTGAGGGACACTGTCACACATAGAACGGTGAAGATATGCAGCAGGGATAAAATAGTGAAGAAAACATGTCACAGTTGTATAGTGAGGGGGTAGTGCCACAGAAAAAAATAGTTAAAAATCACACTACCCCAGGTTATAGTTATTTGGAAGCACTAGCCTTTGGAGCACTGCTCCTTTGTCAGGTAGCTGTGGAGCAGGATCATAAGACTATATAATAATTTATAGCAAAAGTTCTCAGCATCATGCAACTGAAACAATATATTGAGCAAACCTAGATTGCTATTAAGTCTTTCATCTTTTACAATAATGATAGAGTACTAACACAGATAAAATATTGATTAAGACCAAGCACAGATAAATTATAAATTTGTGAGGGAGAGCTATCACAGAAAGAATACTGTAGTAGATACAATAGTGAGCGAGATGGACACAAATAGAGTGGGAGATCAACACAGGTGAAATAGAAGAGTGGGATGCTGTCACAGATAAAATGTTGAGAGAGTTCTGGTGCAGATAAAGACGTGAGGGAGACCAGACATAGATCAAGTAGCAAGATGGACCTGGCACAGATAAACTAGTGAGACAGACTTGGCAGGTAAAATGTTGAGGGGATAATACCACAGATAAAACAATGACTGATATGCAGCACAGATGAGGTAATAAGGGAGACCCAACACACAAAATAGTGAGACAGCACTGTCACAGATGAAACAGTGAGGGAGACTCAGCACAGATAACTTAGTGCTGAAGACCTGACATGGTTAAAGTAGTGAGGGAGATCTGGCACATGAACAATACTGAGGGAGACACTGCACACATAAAATGGCGGGGGTGCGCTGCCATTGATAAATTTATGTGTTAATTGTAGCACAGGTAAAATAGTGAGGGTGACCCAGCACATTTAAAGAAAAGTGATAGAGGCACAGCACAAAAACATAGTGAGGCGACGCTGCTCCAGTGAAAATAACAAATGACAGCCAGTAGTTCAAATGATGAGGGAGATGTGGCACAGATAAAAGAGTGAGGGGGTTCTTCTACAGGTAAAATAATGAGGGAGACCTGGCACAGATAAAATAGTGAGGGAGACCGGTACAGGTAAGTTATTAAAAGACACCCAGCACAGATAAAATAGTCAGGCAGTACTGCCACAGCAAAAATGGTGAGTGAGATCTTGCATAGACAAAATAGTGTGGGAACACAGCCACAGGTAAAATACTGATGGTGTTCTGGCACAAACATATTGATGGAGACTCTGCACAGATAAACTACTGTGGGAAGATCTGGCACAGATAAAATAGTGTGGGGGCACAGTCAAAGATAAAATAATGATTAAGACTCAGCACAGATAAAATACTGTGGAAGACTTGACATGGATAAAATAGTGATTAAGACCCAGCATAGATTAAAATCGTTAGCGAAACCCAATACAGAAAAAATAGTGAAGGAGACCTGGTACAGCTAAGATAATGAAGGAGACCTGGTACTGATAAAATATGAGTAGTAAGAGCACAGATAAAATAGTGAGCGAGATCCAACAGAGATAAAGTATTGAAGGATGCCCAGCACAGATAAATAGAGAGGCAGATCTGGCACAGACAAAATAGTGAGGATATCCGGGCCCAGATAAATCAGTGAGGGAGACCCGGCACAGATAAGTACTGAAGGCTGTCTAGCATAGATAAAATAGTCAGGTGTTATTGCCACAGGTAAAATGGTGCTATGTTGAGAGAGAGTCAGTACAATGGAAGACCAGGCATGGATAAGCAATGAGGGAGACCCCACACAGATAAAATAGTGTGGACGCACAGCCACTTATAGAATAGTGATGGAGTTCTGACACATATAAAATATTGAGGGAGATGCAGCGCAGATGAAATAATGAAGGAGACACGGTAGATAAAATAGTGAGTGAGACCAAGCACAGTTAAAATTGTGAGGTGTTACCAGCAAATATAACATAATGAGGGAGCTCCAGTACAGAAAAAAGTAGTAAGTGGGTAATGCCACAGTTAAAATAGTGAGAGGTCACTACCACAGATAAAATATTGCACGGCTAAACTAATGCTTAAGTCCCAGCACAGATAAAATAGTGACTGAGACCTATCACAGATAAAATAGTGAGGGGACTCTGCCACAGATAAATTATTGAGGGAGATCAGGCACCCATAAAATAGTGGGCAATAAAACCGTAAGTGAGAACTGGCATAGATCAAATAATGAAGGAGATCCTCCACAGATAAAATAGTGAGCGAGAACCAGTCCATATAAATTAGTGAGGGAAAACAGGCACAATAAAATAGTCAGGGGCCATTTCCACAGATAAATTAGTGAATGATGCCCAGTACAGATAAAATAGCGAGGGAGACACAGCACCTATAAAATAGTGAAGGAAACTGGGCATAGATGAAATGAGGGAGATACAGCAGATAAAATATGAGGGAGACTCAGCACTGATGAAATAGTGAAGAAGGTACAGCACTAGGGAGACCTAGTACAGACAAAATAATGAGGGTGCACTGTCGCAGGTAAAATAGTAAGTTGCAGCACAGATAAAGCAGTAAATGAGACCTGGAACAGGTAAAATACTAAGGGAGACCCAGAATAGGTAAAATAGTCATAGAGATAAAACCATGAGAGGCACTGCCAAAGACAAAACAGTCGTGGAGTTCCAGCAAAGATAATGTAATGATTAAAACCCAGCACAGATAAAATACTGTGGGAGATGTCATATGGATGAAATAATGAGTGTGACCCTGCACAGTGAGGGAGACTGAGCATTATAACATAGTGAGGGGCCACTGCCACAGATAATGTTGTGAGTGACACCTGGCAAGATAAAATAGTGAGGGAGACACAGCACATACAAACAATGAGACGCACTGCCACAGTTAAAAAAGTGAGGGAGACCAGATACAGATAAAATAGTGAGCGTGCACTACCACAGATAAAATACTTGCTTACTTCCAGCAGAGATAAAATAATAAGTGAAACCCAGCACTGAGAAAATAGTGAGCATCATCCAGCAGAGTTAAATTAGTGAGGTGACACTTGTAGGTTTAAAATAGTAAGAGAAATGCCATACAGACAAAATAGGGTGGGAGCTGCGGCAATCTAGGCTTGTTCAATATGTTCTTTCAGTTGCATGACACTGAGATATTTTGCTATAAATTCTGTGTCTTATGATACTGCTCCACAGCTACCTGATGAAGGAGCATCGCTCCGAAAGCTAGTATTTCCAAATAACCCTATTGGACTATAACCTAGTGTTGTGTGGTTTTTAACTTTGTCCACCCCAGTCCAACACCAGCACTACCACATCAGAGATAAGGTAGTGATGGAGTTCCAGCAGAGATAAGATAATGATAATGACTCAGCATATATCAAATAGTGAGGAAAACCCAGTACAGAGAAAATAGAGAAACGTGGCAAAGCTAAAATAGTGAGGGAGACACGGCACAGATAAAATGATGAGGGAGAGTTGGAATTGATAAAATAGTGAGTTTGTTTCAATACAGATAAAATAGTGAGTGATACACAGCGCAGTTAAGAATTTAAGGGAGACCTGGAACAATACATTTGTGAGGATGCTCAATAATGAGGGCGAACAGGCCCAGGTAGAACAATAAGGGAGACATGGCACAGATAAAATTATGTGGTGGCACAGTGCTATAAATAAAACAGTGAGTGAAACCAGGCAAAGATAAAATGTGAGGGAGATCTGGCACAGACAATTTGTTAAGTGAGACCAAGAACAGATAAGATAGTGAAGATGACATAACACAAATAAAATAGGAAGGGAGACCTGGCACAGATAAAAAAGAGAGGGAATCTCGGCACAGATAAAATATAGAAGGACACTTGGCACAGATGAAATAGTCAGGTGGTACTGCCACAGGTAAAATAATGACCTGAGACCCTACACTGCATAGATATAATGGTGTGAGAACACTGACAGATAAAATGGGGAGGGATGCCCCACACAGATAAAGTAGTGAAGGTGCATTACCACAACTAAAATACTGAGGGACACCTGGCACAGATAAATTAGTGTAGGGACACAGACATAGGTAAAATAGGGAGTAAGACCCTGTATTGATAAAATAGTGAGGAGTCACTGCCACAAGTAAATTAGTGAATAAGACCCAGCACAGATAAAATCATGAGGGAGCCCCTGTACAGGCAAAACAGATACAGCAGGCTTGGTACACATTGTGATTGTAATCCAACACAAATTGTTAAGAGTTTCCATTTCAAGGTATAAAAAAGGCAGGTAATTTTACACACTTGTGCCACACTCCAAAAACAGTCTCTTGATTTAGAAAGTGTTTATTTTACTAATGTTTCTTAAAGAGTTTTGGAGAAAGACGTTGTCGGAACATTGGAACAGAAGTTGACCATTTGACCCCGAGAGCCTGTGCTACCATTCAATGAGATCATGGAGTTGTGGCCTAACTCCATATACCTGTCTTTAGCCCATAATATTTTTGCTTAATAAAAACGTATCTACCTCAGATTTAAAACAAACAATTGATCTGGCATCAACTGCCATTTGTGAATAAGAGTTTCACACCTCTACTTCCTTTGTGAATTGAAGTACTCCTGCATGACCTGGCTCTAAACTTTAGTCTATGCCCTTTCAGTTCCAAAATAAGTAACCCACAGAAATAATTTATCTTTATCTACCCCATATCCCTATCTGTTAATATCTTGAAGACAGCAATTAAATTACTCTTTAAATTTCTAAATTCTATTGAAAACAATTCCAAACTGGATAATTTCACACTTGCTTACACTGAAGTCCATCTACAAATGATTTTCCCACTCATCCAGTCTGTCAATATCCCTTTGTAATTTTTTTCTATCATGTACACTGTCTACATTGCTACCTAACTTGATATCATCAACAAATTTGGATATATGACTTTCTATGCCATTATCCAAGTCACTAACTAATAAAGTAAATAATTGAGGCCCTATGAATTCCTTGTGGGACACCATTGGTCACACCTCGCCAATTTGAATGCCTCCCCATTATACCTACTTCCTGTTATCTGCCACTCAACCAATTTACCAGCCATATCAGTAATTTACTCTCAATTCCATGGGTTTAACAGTTAGTTAACAGTTTCTAATAAAATACTTTATCAAATGCCTCTGGAAGTCCTTATAAATAGCATCCATAGACATTCACCTGTGTACTACCTTATACACCTCTTCGAAAAATTCAATGAGATTTTTCAGATATGAATCTGTGCTTGCCTGCCCTGATTTACTGAAAATTTTCAATGTGTTCCTGATGATAGACTCAAACAATTTCTCCACCACAGATGTTAGGCTAACATATCTGTAATTCCCTGGATTTCCTCTTCCATCTTTCTTAGAAAGTGGAGTAACATGTAATTTTCCAATCCAGAGGGATGACGATTATTTTGGGGGAACTCTGAAAGCTTATAGATGGGCATTCACAATGTACCCTCTTACTTCCTTTCACAAATGGCGATTTGTAACTCAAATTCCAAGTATTTCCTAATTTTCTTGAGTTAATTTTATTTAGTCTCTGCCCCCCAGTGCACTGTTAATTTCCTTGGGATTTCTAGCAAGCTATCTTTCTTTTCTACAGTAAATACTGAAGGAAAGTCATTATTTCTATCATTTCTCCATAGTCGTAGACGATGAAAAAGAATCAATTATTATTTTTAAATCTAAAATAGATAAACCTTCAGTCTTTAGTGGGCCAGCATAGTTGCTAAACACCGGCTTACTCTTTATTAACTGTAAAATTTCTTATTGATTTTGATGCTCCTTGCAAGTTTCCTTTCATAATCAGAATTTAGTAGCTCTTATAAGCTGCTTTGTAGCCCTTTGCTGGTCTTTGTATCTTTCCCATTTGGCAGGATGTGTGCTGTTCTTTGCATTTTTGTCAGCTCTTGCATGTTTTATGCTGTCACATATCTCTTTAGTTTTTCTTGGCTTTTTATTTTCTGTAAAGTGGACCCTTTTCCTCTCAGGAAATAAAATAAGTTAATGAGCTATATCAAGGCTCAATTTTGTGTGTGTGTGTGTGTGTGGTGGGGGGGTGAGGTGGGGGTTAACAAAAGTCTGTTATTATGAATTGAGTAACTAGGCATGTGGAAAAATGAATGGGAGCCTGTATGCATGTCAAATGCAAATCATGCCTCAGAACCTTCTGAGCATATCTCTAATATGGTAAATTACAGAATATTTATGGACATTCAGCAAGCTTCAATTGAAAAAAGACTATTAAGAAAATCAACGCACAGGGAATTGAAGGAGAACAGTCTATTAGAGTTGGTTTGGAAGTGGAGAGTAAGAATCATGTGTATACATGACAGGGTATGAGTTGTGGAGTACCAGGATCTATATTGGGGTCATAGATTTTCGCTATATTTCAAAGTGAATTGGCTGAAGTAATGGAGAGCAGTTTATCCAATTATGTTAACAACAGCGATAATGAGTGCAAGTGAGACTAAAAAGCTGCAAAATGACATTGATGGATAAGTGGACAAAACTGTGACAGAAGCAAATTGGCCTACTACCTTGACCCGAAAAATCGATTGATCAGAATATTTTCTAAATAATGAGAAAGTAGAATAGTAATATATAATAAAAAGAATAAAGAAATAATAATTGGCAAGGATGAAACAACAAAGATTTAGGCTTCCAAAATCATTAACTCTAAGGAACAAGGTGGGTGATTTTGAATGATATAGTTTTCAGAGTTTAGATTTCAAACTAGTGGTATATGGGTTTTTTTGTGAAGGGTATAGAAAACAAAAGGTCATAAAGTCCTGAAACAATGTCATAATCCAGTTTGTGTCAGAGAGCAGATGACTTTTGACCCCTTAGCACTTTAATAGAAGAATGTTGATGCTATGGGTGAGTAAATATTGAAAGGCATTAGCCACTTTTGGTTTAGAACAATCAAGGGTGAAATTTAAATTGGCAAATCCAAAGGTTGAAAGCTTTTAAAACAGTTTTAGAGAGTATCTGTCTGGTGTCAGCTGCAAATATGAGCTTTCAGGGAAAGCACAGTTGTGAAAGTTGAGCTTGTGGGACATCTGTAAATCTTTGTTGTTTCATACTTGCCAATTATTATTTCTTTATTCTTATTATTATATATTACTATTCTACTTTCTCATTATTTAGAAAATATTCTGATCAATCGATTTAATTAGATACCTGCAGTTTATTTAAAGACAGATAAAATCTTCAGTGTTGAGAGTATTTATATGAGAGAACTTCACAGTTCAGAGGACAAAACTTGGGAGAAACAATGAAGTCAAAGTTAAAGATTTAACGTAAAAGAATAATTCTCCTGGATTTGGGGATTACATGAGACTTGCTTGCTGTTCTTTCAAATCGTAATCCATATTTTGATGCTTTGGTTTAGTTTATTTTACTTTGTTTTGCCTTGACTTATGTGCATTAAACTTCTGTTTTATTGTTAAAGAACATCTGCAGCCTTGTGTGATTATGTTGTAGTGAATGATCATCATGATAAGTGAAATGAACATAGGTGATCTTCCAAGCTAGATTTCAATCTGGGGATCATATTTGTCCAGTAATACATGATATTGTAACAATAGACATAAAAATAGTTTAAAAGGAAAATTAAATCGGGCTTTGATCCTAGGAAGGTAGAAACATAAAGAGTTTCAGGTTATTTTTAGTATCTTTCAAAACTCTAATTGAATCCTTTTGGAGGACTGCTTTCAGATCTAGGCACTGCAACTGAGGGAGAATACAATGACTTGACAGAAGGGTTTCATCAGAGTATCAGATTGATTAAATTATGGTCAAATATAGCCGAGTGTAGGTACATAATGCTTGAGTATAGAAAACTGCAATTGGTAAAATTGAGATGTTTAACATGATTAAAGGATTTGATGGGATGGAAAGAAGATACCTTTTTTGTTCTTGTGAGGGAGTTGAGAATAATCTTAAATTAGGGCTAGCCTAGTCATGAGTGAACTTCAAGAACTACTGCTTTCCACAAAGGGTAGAGAAAAACAGCCACTTTCTCCCCAGAAAATACTCGAGTGGTGAAGCCAGTTGAAAATTTCAAAACTGAGATTGAGGATTTTAATTAGAGAGGGTATTTGAAGGATGTGGACTTTAGATAGTTACATCAAGTTAAGATACTGCCTAGCCATGAATCCAATGGCAAAATAGGTATTTAAAGGATGTGGATTTTAGATAGTTAAATCAAGTTAAGGTACTGCCTAGCCATGAATCCAATGGCAAAAATAGGTTCAAAGAGTTGAATGATTTGCTGTTCCGATATCCCTGTTTACATTTTTTTCATGTTTTACATTCTGAATTCAAACCTCACACAGCTGGCTCATGTTCTTGACGTAGGCAAGCAGGAAGCTGGAAGAACACAGCAAACCAGGCAGCATTAGAAGGTGGAGAAGTCAACATTTTGGCTGTAACCTGTCTTCAGGACCTTGTCGTTTTGAGGTGTTGTGTTCAAGTTTCTAGCGATTCATTGAATTATTTTGTAATTTAGTTAACCTAGCTAAACATTATATAATAGACCAGCAGAGGATGAGTTCTGTTAAAATTTGTAGGCAATAATGAACAAATTTGCTGTAGGGATTAGCACTGAATGATGTTTTGGCGGTGGAGTATAAAGCCACATAAGCTCTTTGTGTTTGCTTATGTTATTTCATCTTTTTTTAGCTTGGGTTGTGGACGAGGTCGACTCTTCTTGATCTTTATTTGAGTCAGGATGTCATTGTGTTAGTGGGTTTCTTCCAGTTGTGTACATTTAATGATGACAAAGATATCAGCTACATACCAGATCCAGACTTTGGGTTGGATAGTGGAGAGGTCTATCCGTTCTAAGCATTGTATTGCTGCTTCTGCTATTAGTCCTGATATCGGTGATCCTTTTGGTATATCATTAATTCATTTGCACACTTGTCCATTGAATGTAAAGTAAGCAGTGAGACATAAATCCAGTAATTTTAACATGCTCTTCTTGTTGCTGCTGCTCGTGTCATTGGGTGTTCTAGTAATTGTTTCGTTCAATAATGTGACAATAGTACTCTTGGCTGGGTCAACATCTAGAGATGTAAAGAGCACTGTTACATCAAATGAAATCATTATTTCGTCCTCCTCTATGGTGCTGTTTCTGATGATGTTAAGAAAGTTTTGGGAAGAGTGAAAAGAGCGTTTAGAGAATTCTTTGAGATGCTTTAGTCTTCCTTGCAGCTCCTTAGCTACCCTGTAGGTTGGTGTCAGAGTGAGATAATAGGTTTGGGGGCTCCTGCTTTGTGAACCTTGGCTATTCCAGGGTGTGTTGAATCTGTCAGGTTTCATCTTTTGCAGGTCTGCTGATGTCGCTTGTACTGTGTATTTGCTTTAGGATCGTGGTAATTGTGTTCCATGGTAATCCATGGTAAGCTCTTCAGGATACAGTAGTAAGAATGATGATACTGCTAAGGAAAGGGGAGGATAAGGAAGAGTTAAGTTTTGTCCCAGGCCAGAGAGACAAAACTCTTATAGTTTGGGTTGATAGTGATGAAATAGCTTTGCATAATTTTGGACCCAGAAAAACTTGCAAGGTATTTTTGTAAAATACTATACCATGAGTAAAGGCACTAGAGATATGTGGAGACTGTTTAAGGAACAGTTGTTGCAAGTGATGAATAAATATGTCCCTCTGAGACAGGCAAGAAGTGGTAAGATAAAGGAACATTGGATGACGAGAGCAGTGGAGCTCCTCGTCAAAAGGAAAAAGGTAGCTTACATAAGGCGGAGGAAGCTAGGGTCAAGCTCAGCTCTACAGGATTACAGGCAGGCGAGGAAGGAGCTTAAAAATGGTCTGAGGAGAGCCAGGAGGGGGCATGCGAAAGGCTTGGCAGAACGGATTAGGAAGAAGAAAAAGGCATTTTGCACTTATGTGAGGAATAAGAGAATGGTCAAAGAAAGAGTAGGGCCGATCAGGGATAACATAGGGAATTTGTGTGTGAAGTCTGAGGAGGTAAGGGAAGCCCTAAATGCTTCTGTCTTTACAAAAGAAACAAACTTTGTAGTGAATAAAACCTTTGAAGAGCAGGTGTGCATGCTGAAATGGATAGAGATAGAGGAAGCTAATGTGCTGAAAATTTTGTCATGCATTAAGATTGACAAGTCATCAGGCCCGGACCAGATTTGCCCTCGGCTGCTTTGGGAAATGAGAAATACAATTGCTTCGCCACTTGCGAAGGTCTTTTAATCCTTGCTCTCCACTGGAGTCGTACCTGAGGACTGGAGAGAGGCAAATGTAATTACTCACTTCAAGAAAGGAAATAGGGAAATCCCCGGCAATTACAGACCAGTAAGTCTCACGTCTGTTGTCTGCAAGGTGTTAGAAAGGATTCTGAGGGATAAGATTTACGACCATCTGGAAGAATATGGCTTGATTAAATGCAGTCAACATAGCTTTGTGAGGGGCAGGTCATGCCTCACAAACCTTATCAAGTTCTTTGAGGATGTGACTAGAAAGGTTGATGAGGGTCAAGCTGTGGATGTGGTGTATATGGACTTCAGCAAGGCATTTGATAAGGTTCCCCATGGTAGGCTCATTCAGAATGTCAGGAGGAATGGGATACAAGGGAACTTAGCTTTCTGGATAGAGAATTGGCTGGCCAACAGAAGACAGCAAGTGGTAGTAGAAGGAAAATATTCTGCCTGGAAGTCTGTGGTGAGTGGTGTTCCACAGGGCTCTGTCCTTGGGCCCCTATTATTTGTAATTTTTATTAATGACTTGGATGAGGGGATTGAAGGATGGGTCAGCAAGTTTGTAGATGACACAAAGGTTGGAGGTGTCATTGACAGTATTGAGGGCTGTTGTAGGCTGCAGCAGGACATTGACAGGATGCAGAGATGGGCTGAGAGGTGGCAGATGGAGTTCAACCTGGATAAATGCGAGGTGATGCATTTTGGAGTGTCGAATTTGAAAGCTGAGTACAGGATTAAGGATAGGATTCTTGGCAGTGTGGAGGAACAGAGGGATCTTGCTGTGCAGGTACATAGATCCCTTAAAATGGCCACCCAAGTGGACAGGGTTGTTAAGAAAGCATATGGTGTTTTGGCTTTCATTAACAGGGGTATTGAGTTTAAGAGTCGTGAGATCTTTTTGCAGCTCTATAAAACTTTGGTTAGACCGCACTTGAAATACTGCGTCCAGTTCTGGTTGCCCTATTATAAGAAAGATGTGGATGCTTTGAAGAGGGTTCAGAGGAGGTTTACCAGGATGCTGCCTGGACTGGAGGGCTTGTCTTATGAGGAGAGGTTGACTGAGCTCGGACTTTTATCATTGGAGAAAAGGAGGAGAAGAGGGGACCTAACTGAGGTATACAAGATAATGAGAGGCATAGATAAAGTCGATAGCCAGAGACTATTTCCCAGGGCAGAAGTGACTAACACAAAGGGTCATAGTTTTAAGCTGGTTGGAGGAAAATATAGAGGGGATGTCAGAGGTGGGTTCTTTACACAGAGAGTTGTGAGAGCATGGAATACGTTGCCAGCAGCAGTTGTGGAGGCAGGGTCATTGGGGACATTTAAGAGTCTCCTGGACATGCATATGGTCACAGAAATTTGAGGGTGCATACATGAGGATCATTGGTCGGCACAACATCGTGGGCTGAAGGGCCTGTTCTGTGCTGTACTGTTCTATGTTCTATGTTCTAACTTGGCTGACACAAAGCCATTGGACTGTAAAAGTGATCCAATTCCAGTGCACGTCATAAATTATAGTATGTAAGCTAGGAATTATCGGATGTATACCTATCTCCAACATATGTTTGCTGTGAGTGTAACATCTTCACTGGGACTACGGCATCACAAAAACGCTCTTTGTTTATTTGCTCATGAAAATGAATAGATTGACTTTGAGTGTGAACAGAAAACACCATGTGAGATCCATACTTCTTCAAAAGACACTGCATTAAGTATTGAACAAAATTGACCATTCTGTTACAGTTGAAGCAGTTAAAAAATAATGAGTACCACATTGGTTAAGTTTATCAATTAACTGCCGAATTTGCAATCAAACCATTGCTTAATTAAGATACATTAGATGCCAGCAAACAAAAGGAACCATAATTGTAATTTCTGACTGCTGTCCAGGAAAATATTTGTGCAGAGAAGCTGAACGAGATTTGGGGTCAACTAGTGCTCTGGGGATCTGGGTTTGAATCCTTCCAAGCCTCTTCTCATCCTGATTTGGTTATTTGTCTCTATACCTTCACTGTTGCTCGTTTAAATTCCTGGAATCCCCTTCCTGGGGCATTGCAGATAATTAAATAATGCTTTATACAGGTCGAACATAACCTTTCCACTCTTAAGTTTTATGCCTCGACTAATAGAGGTGATGATATCATATGCCTTCTTAATCACTTTATCCACCTGTCCTGATATCGTAAGGGACCATTGCGCATGCACACAAAGGTCTCTCTGATCCTCAGTGCATCCCAGAGTCCTACAACGTATTCCCTTGCCTTGTTTGTCCTGCCCAAATGCATCAACTTACATTTATCAGAGTGTTATATTTATGACAGGTGGTATAAACAGGTAAGGTCATGAACTTTATTTTCAGTTCAGATTAATTTAAGTGAATAAGTTGTTAAAATTCAGAGGACACCAGTGTTATGTTTAGGAGATAGTTTATTCTTTTCTCCTTGTAGTAGTTCAGGTCAGTTCAGGGATTAAGTTACCTCAGCAGAAAGATTTTGTTTGTGAAATTTCCAAACTAGAGAGTGGTTAAAAATCTACAAGTTGCTCGAATTGAGAGTTCAGACTCTCCTATTGATGGAGAAGTGAATGTCAGCAGATTTGGAAAGGACTTTTTGAATTGTCTACACAATCTATGGCAAGCAAACTATCAGGAGCCAATTAAGTAGAACCCTAACAGTGGAAATAGGGTTACAATTTCTCTTGACTCAAGTCTCTATTACAGATAGTGTCAGGAGATGGACTGAGACATTGCCTTGCTGGGTGTTTTGGGATTATTATGATTTTCGTATAAATTTAAAAGGCTTGTTTGTTTTTATTTCATTTATGTAATAAACTTTTTTTCAGTTGTTAAGGAGAATCTGCAGCCTCATCTGGATATGTCTCAGTAACTAACTACCACATAAATGAACTAAAAAAAAATCTATCAAGCTTGTTTTCATTCTGGGATGTGACTTGTCCAGTGGTACCATCAGCTCGGCCTATAATAACATACACTAACATACAAACAATGATGGCCAGGAAAGGATCCTCCAGCAATCCAAACTGTCCCACACAGGTTATGACACTTTATTCATTGCACTTACATGCACTTTTTGCCTCACACAAAAACCATGTGATCTACACAGAAAGATGGGGAATTGAAGATGATAATCTGGGCTAATATGGGCAAAGATCTCTCACAAATCCCTCTCTGACATTTGCCTTCTCACCCTACCTCAGTCACTAAATCAAACATATCCAGGGGACCAGTCTAACACAGCCTACTTTAAGAGCTGATTTCCACTCTGGCTAAAACACAACCAGGTCTTGCTTAAAACAATTTCATGATTTAAGTGAATATGAGCATATGAGCAGGCAGCTTGATTCAGGAGTTGAGCATTCTCTGTGAAAAGATCCATCTTCTGACAAATAACCCAGATCTGACACTGCACAGCTTAATTCTGTGACCCATGTCCACCCTAATCTACTTAACTGGATCAAACGTATCATTGCCAAGGTGTATTGAGGAGCCTGTTGCAAATTGGCACAGAGCCTTTTTCCCAGGATGGAATTGGCAGTGAGCTGTATGACTGCACTTTGTGATCCACTGTGCTGCAGTGCCAATACCTCAAATTTAATTGCAACCTGACCAGGTGATGCTTAGTCTCTCAATATTGCAGTGAAAGCAGGTGACAGGAGCCAAGCATCTGTACTTCAGCAGGATTACCTTCTTGGGAAGTGGTATCCCATTGGTTGTGATGAGTCCGCAAAGCTATATGCATGCAGTCAATAGCTTCAAATATCCCCACCCTATCTCTTTAATCCTACAATTCCCATGGCTAACCCCCTAGCCTATATATCCCTGGACAATATGGGCAATTTAGCATGGCATGCACTCGCACATCTTTGGACTACGGGTGGAAACTGGAGCACCCAGAGGAAACCCATGCAGACATGTGGACAATGTATAAACTCCACACAGTGTCCCAAGGCTGGAATTGAATCTGGGTTCCTGACATTGTGAGGCAGTAGTGCTAACACTGAGCCACCATGCAGCCCCTCATGTTGCTGTGTAGCAGTTGTTCTGGTGGTAAGGGATGGTGCATATCAGTGACCACTTCCTTAACACATTGCAGCTGTCTTAAACACTGGTTCTGGTGGGGTAAATGGAGAGAAAATGCTCCTTGTTGACCTGTGATGGTGACAGCCTTGTCTTGAGAGACCACCATCCCCTTGGTGTTCAGGTTGCCCTCTGTGCATCCCATGTTCCATGTCCCTGTCATGTTGTGACCCAAGAGCACCTGCAAATTCTCATCCTCATTATTGATTGAGGATACCAAAAACAACTCCCTTCTGAATCCAAAAGATTGTCCAAACTCCTTTCAACAGCACTGAGCACTCATATCCATTCATTCTGCTGCAGCATAAATCAAAGTCCCTCATCTGCATGACCTTTTAAACCATGACACAACTCTCATGTTTAGCTGGGAGTGTTTTATACTGAGTGTTAACTGGATATACCAGCTCACGCTCCAGATCAAAATATGACACTGAATGACAAAAAGATCTTGCCACATTACACACTTCTGATGTGCTCAGATTAGTGTCCTGACAACCACGGCATGCAAATTTTGTCGGTCCCTTTCTTTGTTCTGTGGCCAGTTGAGCACAAAATGAGTTTGTGTTTGAAAGCTGGCCCAACTGTTGGTCAGATTGAATTGAAACCCTCAGTAAACCAATGCTGCCAGTCCATAAATAGAGATTAAAGACATTGAATCATAGAGATGGACAGCATGTTACAGACACTTTGGTGCAACTCATCCATGCAGACCAGATATCCTAAACTAATCCCATTTGCCAGCATTTGGATCATATCCCTCTGAACCTTTCCTACTCATATACCCACCTAAATGCCTGTATAATGTTGTAATTGTACTAGCCTCTACCACTTCCTCTGGCAGCTCATTCCATACAGCAACCACTCTCTGCATGAAAATGTTGCCCCTAAGGTCCCTTTTCAATTTTTCCCCTCTCACCCTCAACCTAGCTCTGGACTCCCCCACCCCAAGGAAAAGACCTTGACTATTTACCCTATCCATGCCCCTCATGACTTTATAAACCTCCATAAGGTCATAGAGTCATAGAAATGTACAGCATGGAAACAGACCCTTTGGTCCAACCTGTCCATGCCGACCAGATATCCCAACCCAATCTAGTCCCACCTGTCAGCTTCTGGCCCATATCCCTCCAAACTCTTCCTATTCATATATCCATTCAAATGCTTCTTAAATGTTGCAATTGTACCGGCCTCCACCACATCCTCTACATGTACCACCCTCTGCGTGAAAAAGTTTCCCCTTAGGTCTCTTTTATATCTTTCCCCTCTCACCCTAAACCTATGCCCTCTAGTTCTGGACTCCCCAATCCCAGGGAAAAGACTTTGTCTATTTATCCTATCCATGCCCCTTATAATTTTGTAAACCTCTATAAGGTCACCCCTCAGCCTCCAACACTGCAGGGAAAACAGCTGAAGCCTGTTCAGCCTCTCCCTGTAGCTCAAATCCTCCAACCCTGGCAACATCCTTGTAAATCTTTTCTGAACACTTTCAAGTTTCATACCATCGGTCCTATAGGAGGGAGACCAGAACTGCACACAATATTCCAAAAGTGGCCTAACCAATGTTCTGTACAGCTGCAACATGACGTCCCAACTACTATGCTCAATGCTCTGACCAATAAAGGAAAGCATACCAAATGCCTTCTTTACTATCCTATCTACATGCGACTCTATTCTCAAAGAACTATGAACCTGCACTTCAAAGTCTCTTTGTTCAGCAACACTCCACAGAACCTTCCCATTAAGAGTCCCGCTCTGATTTGCCTTTCCAAAATGCAGCACCTCACACTTATCTAAATAAATTCCATCTGCGACTCCTCAGCCAACCGGCCCATCTGATCAAGATCCTGTTGTACTTTGAGGGAACCTTCTTGACTGTCCACTACAACTCCAATTTTGGTGTTACCTGCAAACTTAGTAACTTTACCTCCTATGTTCACACCCTAATCATTTGTATAAATGATGAAAAGTAGTGGACCCAGCATGGATCCTTGTGGCACATCACTGGTCATAGGCCTCCAGCCTGTTGATGAATAATGTGATGTCAGGCTATACAAGTGACTCCTATTCAAATGCTGTGCCAGGAAATGTCAATTTCTTTGACAGCTATGAACAAACTGGTGGAAAGGGCAGAGAACACCATTTCCTCCCTGCCATTTGTTTTGTTAGTTTTTGTTAATACCACTGAATAATTCCAACCACTCCCTTCCTACAATAAAGCATGAGGAAACCCTCTGGGGCTTGTGCTGGAGTAAAGGTGAAAAGAGACATTGAATGTTTGAAAGTCTGCTTCAGCAGGGATGCGTAGTATCAAATATTGATAATCAAATATCAAAACTTGCCTCTAAGTGCTAACCATGTGTTGGCTCAGCATTCAACAGGTTAGGTAGCAATTGTCAGGATGTAAGGTATATTGACTATTAGGAATCATGAACACTGAGTGAATATGGTTGCCTGCATAGCTGACATATACACAGACGTTTCATCATAGCTCAGGGCCTGAAGGAGAGGATGAATAAAGTGTTGGGCCCAGCACTTGAGGTGGAGGAGTTTCAGAGGAAGGCAGTGGAAGGGTGCTTTTCTGGCTGGAGGTCTGTCACTAGTGGTATTTCTCGGAGTCCATACAGGGACTTCTGCTGTTTGTGATATATTTAACTTGCATGAAAATGTAGATGGGTGGGTTAGTAGGTTTGCAGATGACCTAAAGGTCAGTGGAGTTGTGGATAGCATAGAAGGTTGTCAAAGGATACAGTGCGATATAGATCAGTTGCATGTATAGAAGAAGACATCGGAGATGGAATTTAAAAAACAAGAACAATAGAGCAAAGGAACAGGCCCTTCGGCACACCAAGCCTGAGCCAACACATTTTGCCCTTCCGTACTAAAACTGTTTTCACTTACAGGATCTGTATCCCTCAATTCCTTTCCTATTCATGTATTCGTTAAGGTATTTCTTGAATGCTGCCAGTGTGTCTACTTCCACCACCTCCTCTGGCAGTGCATTCCAGGCACTCACCACCCTTTGTATGAAAAATTTGCAATACACATCTCCTTTATACTTCCCCAGTCCCCTCCATAACATAACTTGAATCTGTGTCCCCTAGTAATTGACCATTCCATCTGGGTATAAGCCTCATTGTTTCCATTCTACATACTTTCCACTCTATCTCTGCCATTCGCAATCTTATAAACTTCTATCAGGTTACCCTCCTGTATTCCAGTGAAAACAAACCCCGGCTATCCAACCTTTCTTTACTTCTAAACTCCTCCATTGCAGGCAAGATCCTGGTAAACCTGTTTTGTATCATCTCCAAAGCATCCACATCCTTCTGGAAGTGTGGTGACCAGAATTGTATGCAATATTCCAAGTGTGGCCCAACTAAAATTCTATAAAGCTGGAGCATAATTTGGCTATCCTTATACTCAATGCCCCTTCCAATGCTGTAGGCTTTTTTTTTACCACCTTATCTCACTGCGTGACCACCTTCAATGATCTATGGACCTGCACATCCAGATCCCTCTGTATATTAAAACACCTAAGGGTTCTGTCATTCACTGTATAATTTCCACTGAACTTCAACCTTGTAAAATGCACCACCTCACATTTATCCAGATCAAACTCCATCTGTTATTTTTGTGCCAATGTCTCCACCAGATTTACACCCTGATTTATCTTTTGCCAATTCATCTCACTACCTGCAATTTCACCAATCTTTATATCATTCACAAGCTTAATAATTAGACTAGCCACGGTTTCCTCCAAATCATTTAGGTATACCACAAACAGCAGAGGTCCCAGCACTGACCCCTGTGGAACACCACTAGTAATAACTTTCCATTCCAAAAAGCTTTGACTGCTCTCTGTCTCCTATGACTAAGTCAGTTCTGTATGCATCCTGCCAGCTCACTGCTGATACCTTGTGATTCCACCTTTGATACCAGTCTGCCTTGAGGGACCTTGTCAAAGGCTTTACTGATATCCATGTAGACAACACCAATCACTTTCCCCTCATCAATTGTCTTTGTCACCTCCTCAAAAAGCTTGATCAAGTTAGTGAGGCACAACCTCACCCAAACAAAACCAAGCTGTTTCTTGCTAATAAGCCCATCTACTTCTAAATGTGTATAGATCTTGTCCTTGAGAATCTGTTCCAATAATTTCCTTACCACTGACGTGAGGCTCAGAGGCTTGTAATTTGCTGGATTATCCCTGCTACTATTCTTAAACAATGGGACAACACTGGCTTTTCTTCAGTCCTCTGGCACCTCACCTGTGGTCAACAGGATACAAATCTGTCAATGCTCCAGCAATTTGTTCCCTTGCCTCCCTCAATATTCTGGGATAGATTCCATCAAGACCAGAGGACTAAGCTACCATCATACATTTTAAGAGCCACAGCACCACTTCCTTTTAAATAGTAACTTGGCTCAGAAATTTGACATTCCCTTCCTTGCGATCATCCTCCATCAATACCTTCTCTTTAGTGAATCCCGACACAAAGTATCTGTTTAAGATATTACCTCTTCTGGCTCCACACATAGATTCCCTCCTTCTTCCTTGAGTAGGCCAAACCTTTTGCTGGCTACACTCTTGCTTTTTATATATGTATGAAAAGCCTTGGGATTCTCCTTAATCTTGTTTGTTAATAACTTTTCATGACCCTTTTTAGCCCTTCTAATTCATTGTTTAAGTTCTTTCCTATTTTCCTTATATATGTCAAGGGTTTTTCTCAGGTTTCATCCTCCTAGAACTTGCATATGCTACAATTTTCTTTTTGACCAAGATCATAACATCCCTAGTCATCCAAGGTTCATGGACCTTGCCATTCGTATCCATCAGTCTCGCAGCAACTGCTCTTTGTCTTACTCCCACATGTCTGAATTGGATTTACCCTCAACAGCCACGTCCACTCAAAATTTTCCAGTTCCTGCCTAATATTGTTGCAGTTGGGCTTCCCCCAATTTAACACCTTTACCCTACCCTAACAGACTGCTGTTACCCTATTCATGAGTCACAATATTATGGTCACTACTCCCAAAATGCTCCCCTCACTCAAATGTCACTCACCTGGTTGGGTACATTTCCTAAAATGAGGTCCAGTGTAACCCCTTAACTGTTTGGGCTGTTTACATACTGTGTCAAGAAACTCTCCTGATTGATCCTTAGAAATTCTGCCCCATCCAAACCTCTAGCATGAAGTGAGGTCCGATCAATATCAGGGAAGTTAAAATTACCCATCACAACAACCTTGCTGTTTTTACATCTTTCCAAAATCTGTCTACATATTCTGTTCTCTATCTCCCGCTGGCTGCTGGGAGGCCTATAGTATATCCACAGCATTGTGATTTTAGCTTCCTCTTCATGAAATCTACCCGTATTGCCTTGCTGCGCGAGACCTCTGATTATTCTCCCTCAGTACAGCTGTGAGATGCTCCTTTATAAGTAAGGTAACTCCCTACAATTTTCCATTCCTTTCTATCACACCTGAAACATTTAAAGTCTGGGATATTCAGCTGCCAGTCCTGTCCTTCTTTCAACCAAGTCTCCATAAGTGCAATAATTTCATTGTTCCAAATAGTAACCAAAGTTCATCTACCTTGCCTATTATACTTCTCACATGAAAACATGCATTTCTGACCATCTCCACATTTCTTTTCAACAGCGGTTCCCTGCCTGCTCTTGTTTTTGGTCACGTTTACCTGGGTTTCCACCTCTCCCTCAATTTCTACATCTATTGCCCTACTCATCTGGTTCTCATCCTGCTGCCACACTAGTTTAAATCCTCCCTAACTACCCCTCCTAAGGACACTGGTCCTGCTCATCTGGTGTGCATCTCATCTTGTGGTCGAGTCCATAGCTCCATGAAAGTGGCCATGCAAGTAGATAGGGTGGTAAAGAAGGCATATGGCATACTTGACTTTATTGGTCGGGGAATTGAGTACAAGATTCAGGACGTCATGTTTCAGTTTTATAAGACTTTGGTTAGGCCACACTCAGAGGAGTACATTCAATTCAGGTCACCACATTACAGAAGAATGTGGAAGATTTAGAGAGGTTATAGAAGACATGCTGCCTGGATTAGATGGTATGAGCTGCAAGGAGAGGCTAGAAAAATCCAAGTTGTTTTCTCTGGAGTGGCGAAGGCTGAGGCGAGACTTGATAAAAGTCTATAAAATTATGAAATGCATGGATAGTGTTGAAAGTCAGAATCTTTGTCCCAGAGTTTATGTGTCAAGAACTTGGTGACTTGTATTTAAAATTAAATTAAATTAAATTACTTACAGTGTGGAAACAGGCCCTTCGGCCCAACAAGTCCACACCGCCCTGCCGAAGCGTAACCCACCCTTACCCCTACATCTACATCTACCCCTTACCTAACACTACGGGCAATTTAGCGTGGCCAATTCACCTGGCCTGCACATCTTTGGAGTGTGGGAGGAAACCGGAGCACCCAGAGGAAACCCACGCAGACACGGGGAGAACGTGCAAACTCCACACAGTCAGTCGCCTGAGGCGGGAATTGAACCCGGGTCTCAGGCGCTGTGAGGCAGCAGTGCTAACCACTGTGCCACCGTGCCGCCCAAGGGGGAAAGGGGGAAAGTTGAAAGGAGATGTGAGATGCAAGTATTTTACTCGGAGAGTGGCAGGAGTCTAGAACGCACTATCAGGCGTTGTGTTGGAGGCAGATATGATAGAGGTGTTTAAGGGACTTTTACATGAGCTCATGAATATGCAAGGTATTGAGGGATATGGACCAAGGGCAGGTAGATGATATTGGTTTAATGTGGCATCATGTTCGGTGCAACATCATGGGCCAAGGAGCCTGTTCCAATGCTGTACTGTTCTATGTTCTCTAAATTCCATCGTGGTTAGGAAGCTTTATCACCCTGTGGCTGTTGACCCTGTGAGGCAGCAGCTGCTCCTGTTTGGCTTGATCTCCTGCCTTCCTACCAAGGAATACTTACAATTATATCAAACCTTTCACCACCACTTGCTGTCTCAAAGAGCTTGACTGACCACAAAGTAGTGTTTATTGCTTAAGGATACACAGCAGCTAATTTTCAGCACATTCAACAAACTCACCCAAACAGCAGCATGATAATGATCATTTGTTTGTGTAAACTTCATGGAAAGATAACTATCAGCTAGAACATTGGTGAATAGTCCCTTGCTCTTCTCCGAATTAGTGCCACGTGATCTTGCACCTCCAGCCTAGCAGACAGGTTGGTTTTTGGCTTGGGATCTCAGCCCAGCTGATCTCATGGAAGTCAAAGGATAGGAAGAAAAGTAGAGTTGAGACCACAATTAAATCAGTCATAATGTTATTGAATGGCGGAAAATTTATCTGAAAGATGGCATCTTAGACCAGTGCATTGCACCACTAATTTTCATTTTTGTCCTTCATCAGCAAACTCATGACCACTACAATCTGGAAGGAGTAGCAGAAGATACATTACCACCTGCAAGTTCCATTCTAAGCTACATCATGGAAGCATATTGCCATTCCTTCAATGATACTTGGGTCAAAATTCTGGAATTTCCTTCCTAATAAAACTGTGGATTATCCCTAGACCCAACGGCCAGCATTTCACAAAGGGCAGCTCACCACCACCTTCTCCATAGCAGTTTGGGATAAAAAGCAAGCCCTTGTAATTCTGCAGACTGTGGGGTATCCTAATCACAATACTTTGACTAAGCACTCCATTCTTCTGCTGACTCTTACATTGTTCCTACTAGAGTAGCACAAAATTCATTCTTTGGTGACGTTCTCAGAGAATCTCTACAGTGTGGAAACAAGCCATTTTGCACAAGTCCACATCAACTCTTCGAAGAGCATCCTACCCAGAACCATTCTCCTACCCGATTGTTCTACATTTTCCCTGACTAATACACCTAGCCTGCACACTACGGGCAATTTAGCATGGCCAATTCACCTAACCTGCACATCTTTGGATTGTGGGAGGAAACCAGAGCACCCAAAGGAAATCCACGCAGACACAGGGAGAATGTGCAATCTCCACACAGACATTCATCCGAGGCTGGAATCGAACCCAAGCTTCTGGCACTATGAGGCAGCAGTGCTAACCACTGAACCACCATGCCTCCTTAAAATTGCCAGAATGTTGATGAAGTGTTGATGAAGGCTTGACAAAGTAATCTTGGAAATCTTCCAAAATACTTCAAAAGTACTATTCGAACTTCTAACACCAAGTGAAAATGAGAAAGTCATATCATTTGAAATCCTCAGCAATGCCCTAGCAGCTAATGGACAGCACAGGGCCATGCACAATGCACAAAATATAATGCAACCTTGTTAGTGAACAGTTGTTTTCCAGAAGAAAGTTTATTAATCATTGTAAGTTGTCCCCGGTCCAGTTCATTTCTCATTCTTGTTGCATTTCCTCTCAAGATTTTTCAGGCTCCAATTGTTCCAATTCAGGCTCCAGCCTTGGCCATACTCCAAAGTGTTGAGAATGAAATGAAAATGTCATTTAGTGTTATAATTTTGTGTTATTTAAAGCTACAGCTAACTCTCCACTGACCTCATATAACTCCCGCTCCAATGCCCACAACTCCTAAATCTCACCAACCCTATCACTTTCCCTGACCCACCAACCTTCTGATCACACAAATGTCTCATAAACAGACAGCTTGGTGGGGAGCTGTATGGGACTCAGGGATGTGGTCAATAGGATTAAAAGGAACAGCAAGTCCAGAGACCCCCCACAGGAGGAGTTGCTGCAACAAAATCAAAGTACAGCATCATGGACAGCAGTAGGTAGTTGGTGGGTATTTCTGTCTTGTCTCTTGTGACTGGATATTGATAGATGTTAAGACCCTAAATACAGCTTAAAAACTTTAAATAGATAATTATAATTTTGAACTTCAAAACTAATTGATCAACTTAATAGAGTTAAGGGGCTTGTCTAACATAGACAAGAAAATACCATTGTAAAAAATTACCATTGTAGAAAATTATCATTGTAGTTTATACTTAGGTAGGAGTAAGGATAAAATAAAGGCAAGGATCCACCTCATTAAGGTGTGTCTGGGGAGCCCAGACCAGTAACTTACACATCATGCATTATGTGGGAAATACTAGATGCTCCTGAATGTCTGGATGATGATGTGCAGGACCTATCACTGGCTGGAGAAAGATAAGCTCTGTGATTTGGAGCTTGAGCAGCTTTGGGTGCAATGGTACATTCACGAGGCTGAGAGGTTTGTGGAGAGTACATTTTAGGATGTGGTCACCTTACGGAAGTGCAAACCCTGAGCAGGCAGGTTAAGTTCTTCATTCTGACATGGAAGTGCTTTGATTTTTCATGATGTGGGATGTTTCATGGGCAACAGCATGATACAGATATACAGTACAGGCAAAGTAATTGATTACAACGTTTGTGAACCTTAGGCCTAATGTGTGCAGCCCACACCAGCATGCTCAGGAAATAATCGCAGTAACAGCTGTGATGCAACAGCAATATTTATCAATCTGGAAGGAGCCAAACTTTTAAAGTAGCAGTCACCTGCCATTTATCTACTGCCTACACACAGTGCAGAGCTGTTCACTTCATGCTGTGGTACACCAGCAGGAGGCTGGAAGAACACAGCAAGTCAGACAGCATCAGGAGGTGGAGAAGTTAATGTTTCTGGTGTAACCCTTCTTCAGGTACCTTGGACCATAGAACCTCATAGAGCACAAAAGATGGATAGGCTCTGTAGTTTCAGTGTTATAGTTGCTGCTAAGCAGAGACTCACAAACAGCTAATGGTGAAACAAAACATACATTTACAAAAGTGAAAACATATTTTCATTGCCATATCTCCAATGCTAACTATATACCCTCAGAAGGTCTTCTTCCTTCTTTCCCTCCTGTTACATCTTCTGCCAGTCTGAGCTTCTGCCGTTGGAGTGGAGTTCTGACAGTGCACTCCAAAGATGTTTTAGTTGGGCAATCCTGAGACCTTTTATGTCACGATAGTCCAGACATGCTGAATGAGCCTTGTCCAGAGGCAAATGCACCCATTTTGGCCTGAACATCTATAGACTAAGGGTGTCAGATAGAGTGAATGTGGAAGACCCAGCTACATCCGGAGCGTCCTAAGAGAAGATTTCTGACGGGGCTTGTATGTAGTTCCTCCTGCACCTAGGTGTCTAAAAGCACCCACTTCTCTCCTTGTAGGGGGGTCAAGTAGTGGTCCCTTGTCCCCTTGCTGTTCGTGCTGAGCACAAGTAGCTAGAGAGATGGAGTGCAGATCCATGTGTTTGGGGTGGGGGGGGGGGGGGGGGGGAGGTTGGTTGGGGGTGAGTGGGAGGCCAATTGAGTGCATTAGTTAGTGGTTGGGTACGTGGATGTTTGTGTTGATGGGTGGGAGAGTGAGTGAATAGGTGGGTGCATGCGCATGTGATTGGGGGATTAAGTGAGTGTGTGGGTGAAAGGTAGATGAGTGAATGGGAGGGTGGGGTGGTGAGTGAGAGGTGGCATATGTGAATAAGAGTGAGATGTTGAAGGGTGAGTGAGTGGGTGACTGAGTGGGTCGATCAGTGCGTGAGGGTATGGGCTGGTGCATGAGCGTGATAGTGGGGGACTGTGTAGGAGTGTGATTGGGGGCTGGGTGATTAGGTGAGAGTCAGTATGTAAGTGGGTGTGTGAGAGAGAGAGATTGTGTTTAGGAGTGTGGGTGACTCAGTCAGAGTCAATTAGATTAGATTAGATTCCTTACAGTGTGAAAACTGGCCCTTCGGCCTAACAAATCCACACCAACTCTCCACAGAGTAACCAACCCAGACCCATCTCTCTCTGACTAACGTACCTAACTCTATGGGCAATTTAGCATGACAATTCACCTGACCTGCACATCTTTGGACTGTGGGAGGAAACCAGAGCACCCAGAGGAAACCCACGCAGACACAGGTGGAATGTGCAAACTCCACACAGACAGTCGCCTGAGGCTGGAATTGAACCTGAGACTCTGGTGTTGTGATGCAGCAGTGCTAACCACTGACCCACTGTGCCGCCTGTTAACAGTACAGTGATTGAGTGGGTGGGCAATTGAATGAATGAGTGAATCAGTCAATAAATGTGTGTGTGAGTAACTGAGTGAATGAGAGGATGGGTGAATGAATGATTGAGTGAGTGCTTTGGAGAGTTGGCAAATGAGTGGGTGGGTGGATGACTGAGTGGGTGGGTCAGTCGGTGAGAGGTGGGTGCTAGTTGGTGGGTGGGTGCATGAGGGAATGGGTGCATGTGTGGGTGGATGGACGAGTGAGTGAGTATGGATGAGTGAGTGAGTGCTTGTGTGAGTAGATTAGTCAGTGGCTGGATGGGTGCGAGAATGGGTGGATAGATGCATAGGTGGATGGGTTGGTATGTGGGAGAGTAGGTCGTGAGTGAGTGGGTGGGGCATACATGAATGTGTTAGTGAATCCATGAGTGTATACGTGAGTGAGTGAGTGCATCAGGCAGTGAGTGCATAGGTATATGAGTGAGTGAGTGGGATAGTTGGAAGGTTGGGAGAGATTGAATGCGTGGATGGGTGACTAAGTGAGTGGGTGTGTGAGTGAGTAAGTGACTGATGAATGAGTGGGTTGGTGACTGGGTGGGTGAGTGCATGAGTCGTGGGTGGGAACGTGAGTGATTGGATGGCAGGGTGAATGAGTCAGTAATTGTCAGTAACTGAGTAACTGAGTGAATGAATGTGTTAGAGGGTAGGCCGGTGAGCAATTGAGTGAGTGTGAACATGAATGAGAGAGTTAAAGGGTAATAGGGTGAGTGAATGAGCAAGACTGTGGGAGAATGAATAAGTGAGTAAGTGAGCTGGTGAGCGAATGAGGGTGAGCAGGTGAGTGAGCAAGTGAGTGGATGGGTGAGAGGTGAATGAGAAAGTGAGAGAGTAATTGAGTGAGTCCGTGGATGTGTGTGTGGGTAGATGGGTTGGTGTGTTGGAGAATGAATGGGTGGGTTCATGAGTATGTGAGTGAGTGAGAGAGTTGGAATGTAAGTGAGTGAATGGATGGGTGACTGAGTGTGTTGCTGCATGAGTGTATCAGTGACTGAATGATTGGGTGAGTGAGTGACTGAGTAACTGAGAAGATGGGTGAATGAGTGAGTCAGTGAGTGAGTGAGTGAGTCAGCAAGTGAGTGGGAGAGTGTGTGAGTGAGAGGTGGAAGAATAAGTGGGAGGGTTATTGAGTGACTGTAAGGGTGGTGCTGGAAAAGCGCAGCAGGTCAGTCAGCTTCTGAGGAACAGGAAAATCGATGTTTTGGGCAAAAGCCGAATGATGATGATGATCCCTGATGAAAGGCTTTTGCCCGAAACATCCACTTTCCTGTTCCTCGGATGTTGCCTGACCAACTGTGCTTTTCCAGCTCCACTGTAATCTAAACTCTAGTTTCCAGCATCTGCAGTCCTCACTTCTGCCTGCCTGACTGTGAGGGTGGATGGGTGAGTGCGTGGGAGTGATTGGGAAGAATGGGAGAATGAGTGGGAGGATGATTGAGTGAGTGTGAGGATGAGTGAGTAGATTAATGAGTGAGTGAATGGGTGGGTGAGTGAATGAGTGAGTGAGTAGATCAGTTAGTGAGTGGTTGTGTGAGTGGGGCTGTATGTGAGTGAAAGAGTGAATGAGGAGTTGGAAGGTGAGTGAGCGGATGGGAGGGTGGGTGGTTTGGTGAGTGAGTGGGTGGCTGGATGGGTGCATGTGTGACTGAGTGAGAGCGTGAGTGGAAGTGTGGGTGGGTGCATGAGTCAGTGGGTTACGTGAATGTGTGGGTGTGGGAGATGGTGGGGAACTATGTACGAGTGTGTGAATGGGTGGGTGAGTGAGTGAGTAGTGGGTTGGCGGATGGGTGAATGAATGAGTGAGTGAGTCGGTGAATAAGTGAGGGAATGGATGGGTGAGTGAGTGATTGGGGATATGGGTAACTGAGTAAATAAGGGAGTGGATGGGTGTGTAAGTAAGTAAGTAATTCAGTGTATGGGTAAGGGAGTGATTGGGTGGATGGGTAAGTGAGTGGGTCAGTGAGGGAATGGGTGAATAAGTGAGTGAGAGTTTGAGTGAGTGGATAGATGGGTGGGTGTGTGAGTGTGTGTGTGAGTGAGAGGGTGGGCGCGTCAGTGAGTGAGTGAGTGGGTGGGTGGATGAGTGCGTGATTAAGTCAGTGGGTGAATGAGTTTGTGATTAAGTCAGTGTGTGAAAGAGAATGTCAGTGGGAGAGTGAGTGTGTGAATGAATGAATGGGTGAGTGAGTGAGTGGATGGGTGGCTGAATGAATGAGTGAGTGATTGGGGTAGAATGGTAGCTCAGTGGTTAGCACTATTGCCTCACAGCACCAGGGACCTAGGGTCAATTCCAGCCTTGGGCGACTGTCTGCGTGGAGTTTGCACATTCTCCCCATGTGTGTGTGTGGGTTTCCTCCAGATGCTCTGGTAACCTCCCACAGTCCAAAGATATGCAGATTAGGTGAATTGTCCATGCTAGATAGTATTCAGGGCTATGTAGGATAGGTGCATTAGTTAGGGTTAAATGTAGAGTAAAAAGGTAGGGGCATACTTATCGAAAGGTCAGTGTGGACTTGATGGGCTGAAGGGCCTGTTTCCACACTGTAGGGATTCTATGACTGGGGGTATGGGTAAGTTATTGAGTGAGTGACAGAGTGCCTGTGTTAGAGCGTTGGTGGGTGTGTGAGTGAGTGGCTGGTGAATGGAAGGCTACGTTAGTGGGTGGCTAGGTGAGTGAGTCAATGATTAGGTAGAAGGATGGATGAGTTAGAGGGTGTGTGGATAAGTGAATGCATGTGTAGGTAGATGAGTGAGTGAGTGAATGGATCAGTAAGTCAGTGGGTGTGTGAGTAAGTGTCTGGATGGGAGGGTGAGTGAGCAGCTGAAAATGTGGGAATATGATTGAATGGATAGGTGTGTGAGTGAATGAGTAGATCAGTCAGTGGGTGGGTGGATGAGTGAGCGGGTAGGTATGTGACTCAGTGGGTGGGCAGGTCAGTGAGCAGTAAGTGGGTAGATGGGTCAGTGGGTGAATAAGAGAGTAAGTCAGTGGGTGGGTGAGTGAATGTTTGGAGATATGGGTGAATGTGTGAGGGAGTGAATGGCTGAGTGAGTGACAGAGTGCATGTGTGTGGGGGGTCAGTGAATAGATAGATGGCTGGGTAAGTTAGATTGATAATAAATGTGTAGGTGGGTTGGTGGTTTGGTGAGTGACTGAGAGAATAGGTGAGTGAGAGAGACAGTGAATGAGGTGAGTTGGTGGGTGAGTAAGTGAGAGTGGATGGGTTAGTGAGCGACACAGCATGTGTTCGAGTGGTGAGGGAGTGGAAGGGTGGGTAAGTAGGTAGATGGGTTGATGAGTGAGAGGATGCGTGGGTAAGTGAATGCATGTGTGGGTGAGTGACGAACAGAAGATGGATGAATAAGTGAGTGAAACAACGACTGGATGAGGGAGTGAGAGAGAAGGTGGGCGTGTGGGAGAGTGAGTGGCTGGGTGGCTAGGTATGAGGGAGTGGGAGAGTTAGAGGATGTGTGAGTGAATGGGTGAGAAAGTAGGTGAATCAGTGGGTGGGTGTGTGGGTGAGCCGTGAGTGAGGGAATGGGGTGGTTAAGTGAGTAATTGGGCATGTGGGTGAGTAAGTGAGAGAGAGGATGGGTGTGTGATTGGGTGGATGGGTTAGCGAGTCAGTTAGTGAGTGCTTGGGTGGGTGTGAGTGATTGACTGAGAGAGTCAGTGGGTGAGTGAGCAAGTAAGTTGGTGTGTGAGTGAGTGGAATGGTGGGTGAGTGGGTAAGTGAGAGAGTGGATGGATATGTAAATTAGTGAGTGATTAGCTGGGTGGTGAGTGAATGATTGATGTTGGTTGGGTGAGCGAGTGGGTGGATGGGTTAGTGAATGAGTGACAGAGTGCTTGAGTTAGAGGGCTGGCAGGTAAGTGAGTCAGTGAATGAGTTGTGTGTGGATGAGTGAGTGATTAAGTGAGAGCATCAGTAGTTGAGTAAGTGGGAGAGTGGATCAGTGAATGAATAAGTGAGTGGGTGTTTGGGTGGGTGGGGTATTTGAAGGGTGAATGAGTGAGTGGGTCAGTGGGTAGGTAGGTGGGTGGGTGAGTTAGAGGATGATGGGTAAGTGAATGCATGTGTAGCTGTGTGAATGACTGAGTGAGTGGGTGGGAGTGTAAGTAAGTGGGTGAGTGATTGAGACAGTCTGTCAGTAACTGAAATAAATGGGTGAATGAGTGAGTGGAAGAGTCGGTGAGTGAATCTGAGAGTGAGAGATGGATGAGTGAGTGGGAGGGTGATTGAGTGAGTGGTTAAGTGGATGGGTGTGTGGGAGAGTGAATGGATGGGTGGGTAGGCATGTGAGTGAGGGAGTGGGTGAGTTGGAGGGTGAGTGGGTGGGTATGTGAGGTAGTGAGTGGGTGGGTGATTGAATGAGGGAGTGGGGAGTTGGAGGGTGAGTGAGTGGGTGTGTGAGTGAATGGGTGAGTGCTCAAGTTAGTGGGTGGGTAGAAAATTAGGTGAGTGGATAAGAGGGTGAGTGAATGGTTTGGTGAATGGGTGAGAATGTGTGGAAGATTTGGTGGAAGATTAAACAAGTGAGTGGGAGGGTGAGTGAGATGGTGGGTGGTGGAAGTTTGGGTGCATGGGTGAGAGGTTGGGTGAGTGATTGAGTAAGAGTCTGGGATGGGAGATTGGGTGAGTGGGTTAGAGGACGAGTGGCAGATTGAGTGAGTGGAAGGGTGGATGGGTGGGGCGGAGGGTGAGTGATTGAGTTAGTGGGTTAGAGGGTGGGTTGGAGAGTGAGTGGGTTGGTAATTGAGTGAGTGAGGATGGATGATTTAGCAAGTGAGTGGTTAGGTGAGCAGATTAAGCAGTGCATGGGAAAGTGGATGATTGGGCGAGTTGGTGAGTGATTGAGTGAGTGGAATGGTGAGTGCTTGAACATCTGAGTGGGTAGCTAGGTAGATAGGTGGGCTTGTGTGGATGGGTGATTGGGTCGGTGGGATTGTGAGTGGGAGAGTGAGTAATTGGGTCAACAATTGAGCAATTGGGAGAGTGGGTGGGTGGGTGGGTGATCGGTAAGCGAATGGGAGGGAGAGTGAATGTGGGATCAACAGAGCATGTGGGATGCTGAGTGATTGAGTGAATGAGAGGGTGGGGGTTGACTGAGTGAGCAAGTGGGAGGATGGATGATTGAATGAGTGAGTAACAGGGTGGGAGAGTGAGTGATTGAGCAAGTGAATGGGAGCGTTGGTGATTGAGTGAATGAATGGGAGGGTGGGTGGGTGATTGAGCAAGTGAGTGGAAATTGAGTGAGTGAGTGGAAGGGTTGGTGGGTAGGTAATGAGTGAGTGGAAGGGTGTGTGGGTGGGTGATTGAGTGGGAGGGGGGGAGGGTGGGTGATTGAGTGATTGAAGGGTGGGTGGGTAGGTAATTGAATGAGTGAGTGGGTGATTGGGAGGATGGTTGAATCAGTGAGTGACGGGGTGGTTGGGTTATAGGGTGAGTCGGTGGGTGATTGTGTGAGTGAGTGGGAGGGTGAGTGAGTGGGAGGCTGGGTGATTGAATGTGAGGGTGGGTGGGAGGGTGGGTGATTGAATGGGAGGGTAGGTGGGTGATTAAATGTGTGTGGGAGGGTGGGTGAGTGACTGAGTGAGTGGGTGGGTGATTAAGTGAGTGAATGAGTGGGAGGGTGTGTGGGTGATTGACTGGGTGGTTAGGTGAGTGAGTCCGTGGATGTGCCGCTAATTGGAAGAGTGACTGAGTGAGTTGGTGTTTGTGGGGTCTCTGAGTGATGTGAGTGAGTGGAAGGCTGGAGGGTTGGAAGTATTAATGGTGTGCTTTGTTATGAGGTATGTGTGTGTGTGTGTGTGACATTGGGTGGGTGGGTAGGTAAGTGGATGAGTGCTTTTTGAGTCCATGCATAATTGGTTGAGTGCATGCACCTGAGTGAGTGAATGGGAGGGTGCATTATTGTGTGAGTTGGGGGTTGTGACTGAATGTGTGAGTAAGTGAACAGGTAAATGAATGACAGGTTTGAACAGTTGAGGGACAGGTTGAGTGAGTGAACGGGTGGAAAAGTGTGGTGTTGGAAAAGCAGATCAGGTCAGCATTCAAGGAGCAGGAGAGTCAATGTTTCGGACATAAGCCGTTCATCTGGAATGAGTGGGTGGGTGATTGAGTTTATGAGCTTATGCTGAAAACGTCCACTCCCCTGCTCCTCGGACACTCTCTGACCTGCTACGCTTTTCCAGCACCACACTTTTCAACTCTGATCTCCAGCATTTGCAGTCCTCACTTTCTCCTGAGTGAATGGATAGAATAGTGCGTGGTTGATAGCATAATTGTGAGCATTTGGGTGATCATGTGAGTAGTGGCATCAGCCTGGGACAACAATTTATGATGTTCAGTTAAGCGACATCAGCCAGTCACTGTGTTGGTTTAGTGTGTGTGCATTATGACTCCCCATTGAATCAAATTGTAAATGTCCATTGGTCGAGATACTGGAAAATTTGAGTCATTAAGCTGCTCTGCACGCATTCCCATGAGTTTTTATCAGCGGTGACATGTAAACTATATCTCCATGGGTACCACTGAATACCGACACCACCTCATTATTTTACCATGACTGAGGGAAGATAAAGGCTTTAGCGCTACAAATAGTAATCCAGAAACTCAGCTAATGTTCTGGGGATCCAGGTTCAAATCCTTACCTGGAATTAAGAATCTATGTTAAAGAGTGTGGTGATGGAAAAGTACAGCTGGTCAGGCAGCATCCTAGAAGCAGGAGATGAAGAGCTTATACTCAAAAATTGACTCTCCTGCTCCTCGGATGCTGCCTGATCTGTTGTGCTTTTACAGCACCACACTCTTCGACTCTGGTCTCCAGCATCTGTAGTCTTCACTTTCTCCCATCAAGAATCTATGGGCGTTTGGACTCTTGTTCTTTCTAATTTACATGAACAATTTGGAGTTGACGGAAAAATCCCTAAATTTGCAGATGAGACTAATAAAAGGGAGAATAATGAATTGTAAGGATGATGCTGAGCAACTTCAGAGAAAATAAGCAGACAACTGGCAGATTAAATTCAATGTGGAGAAGTGTGAGGTAATAAATTTTGGTTGAAGAGACAATACAGACTTGATGATACAACTTTGAGAGCAGAGCAACCTTGGGATTCACATACAAAATTCTCTAAAGGTGGCCAGGCAATTTGAAACAGTTGTTGAAAGGCTTAAAGGATCCTTGGGTTTATTAGATTATTTACAATGTGGAAACAGGCCCTTCAGCCCAAAAAGTCCACACTGACCCACAACCTACCCCCCTACAACTAACACTACACGTAATTTTAACATGGCCAATTCACCTAACCTGCACATTTTTGGACTGTGGGAGGAAACTGGAGCACCCGGAGGAAACCCACGCAGACATGGGGAGAATGTGCAAACTCCACACAGAGTCACCTGAGGTGGGAATTGAACCCAGGTCTCTAGCGCTGTGAGGCAGCAGTGCTAACCACTGTGCCACCATGCCACCCATAATAGAGGCATAGTGTATAAAAGCAAGAAAATTATGCTATGCCTCTCCAAATCATTGGTCAGACCATATTTGGTGTATTGCATTCAATTACTGACACTTTATTTAAGAATGTTCAAGCAATGGAAAAAGTTTAAAGGAGATTTACTTGAATGATACCAAGAATAAAGGATTTTAGGTACAAGGAACGATGAGAGAGATTAGACTTGTTCTCCTTGGAGCAGAGAAGATTAAGAAGTAATCTTACTGATGTGTTGAAAATTATGAACAATTTTGACAGAGTTAAAAAAGACATTCTATTTCCACTTGTTAGTGTGACCGTAACTAGGGATCACAACTTCAAGAATCAAGTCATATTCCATAAGAGGTTTAAAAGGAGATCCAGAAATATATTTGAAGGAGAGGAATTTCGAGGTCTATGAAGATAGTGGGGTAGCGAGGTGGCTCTTTTGGGTTACAACAGGTCGAATGGATCCTTCTGTACTGTAAAGTTCTATGATTCTATGAAACCAGGAAACCATTGTTGATTGTCAGAAAAAGCCATCTGGCTCACTAATGTCCTTCAGGAAAGGAAATCTGCTATCCTCACCTGGTCTGGCCTACATGCGATTCCAGACCCACAGAAATGTGATTGATTCTTAACTGCCCCTGGAAGGATGTAGCAAGCCATTCAGTTCAAGAGCAGCTAGGCAGAGGCTTTAAAAGCTAATGACCAATGATTGAATAATAAAAAAGAATTCCAATTCCTGCTTGGTAAATAACTTGATTGAAAGCCTGCTTAAAGATGTTTACTTAACATTGAGGTTTAGGCCTACCACTGTATGATAGTCCAGCAGGTTTAACTGGGACTGCTGCACTCAGATCCAAATGCATCCTGTTTCCTGGACTGGTCACAATTGTTTGTGACAGGGCAATCTTCTTACTCTCATTGGGACTGCCCAAGTTTAGCCTTATGATTTCACAATGTACTGTAAATGTAAATGTTGGACTATAACTTGGTGTTATGTGATTTTTAACTTTATACACCCTAGTCCAACACCAGCATCTCCAAATCATGATAAGGTGAAGTTGTCAACATATTTAAAACTTATGTCTCAGGACATTCCATCCTGAAGGCTGTGGATGCCTCTTAGTTCACCACACCTTGAACTGCTCTGAACTATGTCACCTGCAGAAGTCTGATCTGATTCCAAAGTAATAGCAACAGTTTAAAATGCCATTCCCTAAAATGGAGCCAGCTAGGCCGAGACCGCTGTCCTGGACTGGTCAGAATTGCTTGTGAAAGGGCAGTCTTCTTACTCTCAATGGGACTGCCCAATATTGCCCAAGTTTAGCCTTATGATTTCACAATGTACTGTAAATGTTAAACATCACTGCTGCATATGCACAACTTGCCACTCTCTCCAAGGAATTTGGTATTATGAGCAACTATATTAGTTTTTACCAGGACGCTGAGAAATCTGAGTATTGTTCTCCTAGTGCAGTTTCATGTGAGAACGCATAAGAAATGTAGACAAACTGACAGATTTGTGAAAATTCTTCATTCATTTCTATCTTGCTGAATTGATGTAATTTGTCCAATTTTTTTCCAAGAGTTGGGAATTGGCTTCAATCTTGCCTGCAATTTCATTGACAAAAATTTGTAAATGAAATTGTGGAAACATAGTTAACTATCAGTTTAAAACAAAGTAACAGTTACCAAAAAACAGGTTTTCTTTCATTTCAACCAAACACTTGTTCTGATGGCCACATTTGTATCTGAGATCTTCTGCTGTCTTCCAGCAAAGCCCACTGCAAACTGGAGGATTATCACTTCATTTCTCACTTAGCTAATTTGCAGTCATTTAGACTCAAAATTTAGTTCAATAATTTCAGACCATGAACTCTGTTCTCCACTTTGATTAACACCATCCCGCACCCCCAATTCAAACCCTTCCCTGTGTGTTTTGTATGCATAGGTTTGCTCTCAGTTAAGCTGGTCTATTTCCTGCTATTAACCACTCTTACCCATACTCATCGTCTTTAATATTCCCTTTAATTTTTGCACTGGGGAATCTTTCCTGTCTGTTCCAGTTGCTTGTCTACTAACTTTTATCTACACCACAAAAAGTATCACTTATCCAGTTACCCACCACCCGCGCCCCTCCCCCCACCCAGCCAAACAAAAGTCATATTGGCCTCAAGCTGAGACCTGCTGAGCTTTTGCAGGGCTTTCAGTGTTTATTTCCGACCTCTAGTATCTGCAGTACTTTGTTTTTCTTTTAAATTTGTTTATGTGGTGTGGATGCTATTGGTTAAACTAGTATTTATTGCCCACCCAGCATTTTTAAAAGTTCAAAACTAAAAGGAAACTTGTGTGCTTTTAACATTAAAAAAAACTCTAAATGCTTATCAGTTTCTTCAATTTTATGCTGGATATTTTCTTGAATTGAACATCAGCCACCTCTGTTGTAAACGTTTATGATTCATTGCGAACCTCAATCTGCTGAATAAAGCCAAAATCCAAGATTAAAACAGAAAGCCATTACTCTGCTGATTGTATTCCAACTACTAAAATGGCCATCACTCCTAGGCTGTGAGCAAATCTATTTATTACATTGAATGCAGAAAATGTATTATTTTCCTCTTTCTTGAAATATACCTTAATTATTTGCCATTCAGTTTCTCTATAAACTTTGCGATAGGTTTTTGTCCTGAGTGCCCAATGTAATAATATGGTGTGAATTAAACACTAGGATGAGGATCCAATCTCCAATTAGCAAATAAAGAGATAAAAGTAATGTTATGTACATATTGACCATCCACATGAAAAGATTCATTGAAGCATTTTAGAATAAAATAGGTCAAAATAAGCATAAAAATATGACAATGCAAAGTAGATTATAACTGAAATGGAAATCATAAAAAATCCAGCACTAATTGGAAAATCACTGGGAGTCAGAAAAGGACATTTGTATTAAAAGACCATGGATTCAAACAAAACTCCATGAAATTTAGCTTTCAGCGATACCATGCAAACAGAAAACTGGACCACCTGCAAGACTATCCAGAGATTTACATTAACAATGAATAAGACAATACACAATACAAAGCAATGGTCTAGGAATAATTTCAGAATCTTCGATCAGATAAGTGAAAACTAACTGACAGAAATAAAAACGTGAGGTTACCATTCTGTGATGAATTACAATGAAAATTGAAAGACAATAGTCAATACAATGCTGGTTTCATCCAAGAATGAACTCTGTTAAATGCCAGTAAACTAATACACAAACAGAAATGCAGAGCCCAGTTGCTATTATAATAATATTGTTATTCAAACCAATTTAAACAAGTGAACAATGGAATCTCAGTGATGTACATTGTCTAGACAGACACACAATGCCAAAGATTTCTATAATCTGCATGGCCTGTTACATAGATAACACTACCTGATAGATAAACCACATTAGCTGCTCTGTGGATAAAGAACTAATGTTAACTCTCCTGTTGAATTGCATAATTTATGCTTTCTCCCTTTTCCTCTTGTATTCATTGTTTTTTTTAAAGTTATTAATGAGATATGGGCATCACTGCCTGGACTAGTGTTTGTTGCCCATCCCTAATTGCACTTGATGTGAGTGGTATGCTTTTCGATTTCAAAGGGTAGTTGAGAGTCAACCACATTGATGTGAGACTGAAGTCACATGTAGGCCGGACTGGGTATGAGTGGTAGTGAACCAGATTTTGTTTTTTTTAAGTGACAAATGACATTGATTTCATGGACACGTTACCGGACTAAATTTAGACTTTGCTGTTTAACTAAGTATACAAAGTTGAAAGATGTGATGCTGGAAAAACACAGCAGGCCCAGCAGCATCTGAGGAGCAGGAGAATCGACGTTTCAGGCATAAACCCTTCTTCAGGAATGAGGCTGGTGTGCCAAGCGGGCTGAGATAAAAGGTAGAGGGGAGGGAATTTGGGGGAGGGGTGCTGGGAATACGATAGGTGGAAGGAGGTGAGGGTGAGGGTGATAGGCTGGAGAGGGGGTGGGGGCGGAGAGGCCGGGAAGAAGATTGCAGGTCAAGAGGACAGTGTGAATTCGGGGGTTGGGACTGAGATAATGTGGGGGGAGGGGAAATGAGGAAGCTGGAGAAATCTATATTCATCCCGTGTGTTTGGAGGGTTCCTAGGTGGAAGATGAGGCGCTCTTCCTCCAGGCGTCATGTGGTCAGGGTCTGGTGATGGAGGAGGCCAAGGACCTGCATGTCCTTGGCGGAGTGGGAGAGGGAGTTAAAGTGTTCAGCCACGTGGCAGTTGGGTTGGTTGGTGCGGGTGTCCCAGAGGTGTTCCCTGAAACGTTCAGCAAGTAGGCGGCCTGTCTCCCCAATGTAGAGGAGACCACATTGGGCGCAGCGGATGCAGTAAATGATGTGTGTGGAGGTGCAGGTGAATTTGCGATGAATATGGAAGGATCCACTGGGGCCTTGGAGGGAGGTGAGAGGGGAGGTGTGGGCGCAAGTTTTGCATTTCTTACAGTTGCAGGGGAAGGTGCCGCAATCTTGACCTGCAATCTTCTTCTCGACCTATCCGCCCCTACCCCCTCTCCAGCCTATCACCCTCACCCTCACCTCCTTTCACCTATCGTATTCCCAGCGCCCCTCCCCAAATTCCCTCCCCCCTACCTTTTATCTCAGCCCACATGGCACACCAGCCTCATCCCTGAAGAAGGGCTATTGCCTGAAATGTTGATTTTCCTTCTCCTCGGATGCTGCCTGGCCTGCTATGTTTTCCAGCACCACATTTTTCAACTCTGGTCTCCAGCATCTGCAGTCATCACTTTTTCACTAAGTATACAGATCACTTCTCTCACCACCTTCTGTCTCTGATCGTTGTCATTTGTAATAACTTTTAAAAATTATTACCAACTATAATTGATGGCTATCAAATTCTTGCAGAGGAAATTTGATCAGCTGTGATTATTATCCCTTCTGTGAAAATAGGAGGTGCATCTGTATATTAACCTCCAGCAATTCCAACTCGGGTATCTGTTAAAGACAGGATTCAGGCTCATTTGCTAATTTCTTCACTTTTTAACTGTTCCTTTAAAAAAGCACTTCATAAATTTGAACACTTTGTGTCCCAGCCATTCAAAGATATTCTGATCAGTTGCAAAAATAATCTTGCAAGAACTGAACACATCAAATCCAAATCAAGATTGGATGCTAAAGTCTAAGCATAAAATCATAGAATGATGGATTGCTTGTAGCACAGGAGGCTGCCATTTGGTTCTGATGAGAAGAACTCAACTAGTCCCACTCCAACTAGTCCCACTCCATTTCTCCATAGTCCTTCAAATGCACTGTCTTCTGGTGGTTTGATTGAATCTGCCTATAATGCACACTCAGCAGTGCATTCTAGATCTGAACCACTTGTTACACAAAAAGTATTTTTCCTATATTGGCATTGTTTCTCTTGCCACTCACTTTAAGTCCTCTTATTCTCAACCCTTCCACCAATTTGGCAATGGTATCTTTCCACCTATTTTGTCCATGAAACTTGACAATTTTGAATGGCTCAAATAAATCTGCTCTTCTCTGAGGAGAATGATGCCAATCTCTTCAACTATCATATAACTGGAATCATTCTTGTGAATCTTTCCTGTAACCTCTCGAAATGCAAAGGAAAAAAAAGAGAAAAGAGTGAGAAAAGCAGAAGAAGAAAATAAAATGGAGCAAGGATTTGTTTTGCTTTGTTTGCTTCTGGATTAAGGCCAATGTTCATGATACAGATCCCATTTGTCTTGCACCACACATCTCTTTGTCCCTTGCTGTCCAACACAAACCTTCGCTTTTGTATATTTTTTCTTGTTTGCAGTCTAATTCTTGCCCGTTTTGAAGAAGGGTGTTGTGCCCAGTGGCTCAAATGATTTGAGTGTAGTGCTTACTGGTATCAATGACATGAGTTCAATTCCTGTAATAATTGACATGGTTGTTGTGAACTGCCTCTCTCCCCTTTGTGGTGTCAGGCAACATGAAAAAACCTAGGGATATTACATGAGGACAGATGAAAGGTAAGAGACCTGAAAGGTGTAGTCTATTTGTCACTCCACAGATGCTATCAGATCTGAGGAATATTTCCAGTATTTCTGTTTTTATTTCCAATACTTTTTTAAAAAAACCTGTCCCACCACCCTTTCTCTTCTTCACTTTAACTATTGAACTAGCATACTCTCCCAGGTCTGGTGCAAAGAGGCAGGACATATCCCCACTTCCCAGATCCAACCTAGGAAAACCAGCCAGGTAGGACAGACCTGCTTTTTGGGGTGAAGAGTTTCCTGGCAAACAGACCAGGTGAGCCCAGGATGAGATTGGACATTGTGAATGCCAGGTGGGCAGAAGGTCAGCACCCCTACACTGGTACTAAGTGGAGGGTCAATACGAGGCTAAAAATAAAGCCCCCTTGCCTTCACCCTTCATATCTGCATTCACACACTTGCACTCCCAATGCTCCATCCATGTCAATCCACACCTCTTAATCTTTACCCACGTCTATGGATCCAGGCACATTTAATATCAATTTATGTCCTTCAACCCACCTCCTACAACCATACATTCCCTCAATGCCAGCTGAGTCCCATACTCCCCATACTGCTTAATACCCTGCATGCACCCATTGACCCAAGACACTGCATGCCAACCAATGGCAAATATTAACCCCAACATTTTTGGCACACCTGCTAACTGTTCGCCAACTCATGCAAATCCATATCCTTTAACAACCTCCCCGTCAATCTACGCTCGCTCATCAGTAAAGTGATGGAAAGTGTCATCAAGAGTGCTATCAAACAGCACCTGCTCAACAATGACCTGCTCAGTGACACCCAGTTTGAGGTCTCACAGGGCCACCAGCTTCTGAACTCATTGCAGCCATTGTTCAAACATGGAGAAAAGAGTTGAGTTTCAGAGGCAAGTTGAGAGTGACAGCCTTTGACATCAAGGCCACATTTGACTGAATCTGGCATCAAGTATCAATAGCAAAACCAGGATCAATGGGAATAAAGGGGTAAACACTCCGATGATTGGAGTTGTACTTGGTTTATAGGAAGATGGTTGTGATTGTTGGAGGTCAATCGTCTCCACTCCTGGACATCTCTGCAGGAAATTTTTAGGGGAATACCCGAGACCATCATCTGCCGCTTCATCAATAACCTTCTCTCCATTCTAAGGCCAGAAGGTCAATAATCTTCCCTCCATTCTAAAAACATCATGGGGATGTTCACTGATGACTATATAATGTTCAACTCCATTCACAATTCCTCAGATACTGAATGAGTCAATGTTCAAATGCAACAAGACGTGGAAAATATCCAGGTGAAAGTGAGTATTGCAGAGATTAGAGTCAAGAGTGTGGTGCTGGAAAAGCACAGCAGGTCAGGCAGCATCTGAGGAGCAGGAAAATCGACATTTCAGGCAAAAGCCCTTCATTAGGAATAAAGCTGGGAGCCTCGGGAGTGGAGAGATAAATGGGAGGGGGTGGGGCTGGGGGAGGTAGCTGTGATTGCAATAGGTGGATGGAGGTGGGGGTAAAGGTGATAGGTCAGAGGGGAGGGTGGAGCGGAGAGGTGGGAAGGAAGATGGATAGATGGGACAGGTTGGAAAATATCTAGTTTGGGCTGACAGGTGGTGAGGAATATTTATGCCGCACAAATTCCAGGCATGGGCCATTTCCAGCAAGAGAAAATCTAAGCATTGCCCCTTGACATTCAATGCTGTTACCATTACTGAATCCTCCACTTTTAACAGCCTGGAGTTACTATTGACCTGAAACTCAAATAGATTCACTCTCTAAGTGCAGTGCCTACAAAATCAGGCCAGAAGCTAAGAATAACTCACATTCTGACTGTCCAAAGCCTGTTTACCATCAGGAATGTGATGGAAAATCCCCCCACTTGCCTGAATGAGTGCAGCTCTGAAAATACTCAAGAAGCTTGACATCATCCAGCCTGCTTGATTGTCACTACATTCATACCCTCCAACACCAATGCTCAGTAGCAGCAGTGCATTCTATCTACAGGAGGAATTCATTGTGGACATTTCTACTTCAGAAATTCATCACAGATCCTAGGCAGCACCTTCCAAACCTGCAATTGCTTCCATCTAGAAGAACAAAGGCAGCAGATATATGGGAACACCACCACCTACAAGTTCCCCTCCAAGCCACTCACCATCCTAACTTGGAAATTTATTGCCATTATTTCACTGTTGCTGGATAAAAACCCTGGAGGTCATTCCTCAAGGGCATTTTGGGTCTACCTACAGTACATGGACTGAAGTGGTTCAAGAAGGCAGCTCACCCCTAACTTCTCAAGGACAACAGTTGACAGGAAACAAATGCCAGCGATGCTCACATTCCACAAGGGAATATTAATAAAGCCATTGCATCCCCACTGGTCAAAACAACCACCTAGCTATTTTCATCCTACTTTCCAGCTTCCTGCTACTCAGTCAATTCTGGATCCAACTTGCCAAATTTCCTTTGATCCCACAAACTCTTAACTTTGCTATCAGTCTTCCATAATCCTTCAAAAATTAAATCAATTTGGTCAAACATGACCTTCCATTAACAAAACCATGCTGATTGTTCTTGATTGCTTCCCACCTCTCATAATGCAGAGTAAATCTGCCCTTCAGAATTGCTTCCAATTATTTCCCTACCACTGAGGTTAGACTGATTCACCTCTAATTTCTTGGTTTATCCTCATCTCCCTTCTTGAATAATGACACCACATTGGCTGTCCTCTAGTCCTTTGGCATTTCTTTTGTTGCCAGACAATAATTGGAAATTATTTCCCAGTACCACTGCTGCTTCTTCCCTTGCCATTCCATTTGGCCCTAGAGGTCTATCTATTTTTAAGTCTACCAGGCCACTGAGAACCTCCTCTCGAACTATGTTCATTTATTTAATTCTATCACCAATCTTCTCCATGATTTCTACATCGAGACTGTTCCTCTCATAAGTGAACACTGACCCAAAATATACATTTAGTACCCTAACTACATTCTCTGGCTCTATGCACAAATTGCCACTGAAGTCCTTAATGGGTCCTACTGTGACCATCATTATTCTTTTCCCTTTAATGGATGTGTAAAACAACTTCAGATTTTCTTTTATTTTACTTTCTAGTATCCTTTCATTTCTCAAAAGTTTAGCTGTATATTCCCCGCCATCTAATGTTCACAGGATTTGATAGTCTCCCCCTTTTTCTTATTTGTAACATGTTAGTCTTTTACTCTCCGTATTTCCTTCTTAAATGTACCTGATTATTCTAAGACAGAAATGTTAACTGGTTTCTCTCCATAGATGCTGCCTGACCTGCTGTTTTTTCCAGCAATTTCTGTTTTGTTTTATCTGAAAATACTTGCTCCCAGTCCAGCCTAGACAATTCATATTTAATCTTATTAGAATCAGCCTTCCCCCAGTTGAGAACTTTGATGTCAGGCTCATCCTTATCCTTTTCCATAACAACCTTGAATCTAACAGATTAATGATCGCTATCTGTCTATTTCCCCAGTTATACATGAACCACTTGCCTAGCTTCATTACCTAAACTTAATTTCAAAGCCATCTCCTCTCTCATAGGGCCTTCCATATACCAGCTTATAAAGATATCCTGGTTGCATTTTAATAATTTCAGTGGCTCAGTGGTTAGCACTGCTGCCTCACAGCACTAGGGTCCCAGGTTTGATTCCAGCCTTGGGCAACTGTCTGTGTGGAGTTTGCACATTCTCCCCGTGTCTGCGTGGGTTTGCTCCAGTTTCTTCCCATAGTCCAAAGATATGCAGGTCAGTTGAATTGGTCATGCAAATTGCCCATAGGTTAGGTGCATTAGTCAGAGGGAAATGGGTCTGGGTGAGTTACTTTTTGGAGGGTTGGTGTGGACTTGTTGGGCCGAAGAGCCTTTTTTCACACTGTAGGGAATCTAATCTAATCTAAAGCTTTCACACTACGTCTACTCCATTTATTGTTGGGGAAGTTGAAATCCCCAAGTATTACTATCCTATTATATTAAATTGAGTTGAATTGAATTTATTGTTACGTGTACTGAGGTACAGTGAAAAGCTTTGTCTTGCGAGCAATACAGGCAGATCACAGAGTTAAGTAGCATAGATAAGTAAATAATAGGTAAACAGCAGCAAAAACAAAAACACAGGTTCAGGCGAATGTTAAGAGTTTGTGAGTCCATTTCAGTATTCTAACAACAGTAGGGGAGAAACTGTTATGAAACCGACTGGTGCATGTGTTCAGGTTTCTGTACCTTCTCCCCGATGGTAGTGGTTGCAGAAAAGCATTGCCAGTGTGGGATGGATCTTTGAGAATGCTGGCGGCCTTTCCTTGACAACAGGCCTGGTAGGTGGATTCTATAGATGGGAGGTTGGCCTTTGTGATTGTCCAGGCCGAGTTCACCACTCTCTGCAACTGTTTCCGATCTTGACTGGTACATTTGCCATACCAGGTAGTGATGATACATCCAGACAGAATGCTCTTGATGGCACACCTATAAAAGTTGGCAAGGGTATTTGTGTCATGTCAAACACCCTCAGCTGCCTGAGAAAGAAGAGATGTTGTTGGGTCTTTGTAACCCCAAAGTTTGCATGCCTATTTGTTCTTCTATTTCTCTTGGGCTATTAGAGGCCTATAGTACACTCACAGTGCCAAGAATTACTCCTTGTTTGTTTTTAAGTTCTCTCCATCTGGTTTAATTCCAGGAATTCCAGGATTTTGACCCAGCAACAGTGACAGAATGGCAATATATTTCCAAGTCAGGATATTGAATAGCTTGGAGGGAAATTTTAAGATGGTGGTGTTCCCATACATCTGCTGCCCTTGTCTTCTAGATGTAAGTGGTCATAGTTTGGAAAGTCCTGACTGAGGATCTTTGGTGAATTGATGCAGTGCACCTTGAAGATAATGTACACTGCGGCTACTGAGCATTGGTGGCAGAAGGAGTGGATGCTTGTTGATGTAATGCCAATTAAGTGGACTGCTTTGTCCCTGGATAGTGTCAAGCTTCTTGAGTGTTGCTAGGCTGCACTCATCCAGGCAAGTGAGGAGTATTCCATTACACTTGTGAGGACAAGATTTAGGGAGTCACGAATATTGGGGAGCCTCAGTATTCCTAGCCTCTGACCTGCTCTTCTAGCCACTGTTTTTAAGTGGTGAATCCAGTTGAGTTTCTAGTCAATGATAACCCCCAGGATGTTGATGTGTATCAGAAGCAAATTTTCAGCTTTGACTTTGTAAATAATCTGGACTCTCATACCAAACAGAAGTATGTATTTACAATCTAATCTCAATTAAACAGCACCAAACGCTGTGGCTTTTGCAATATGGTAGATCATGGTTTAGCGTCAGTTTTCTGTTAATCATTGTAAATAAAATAAGTGAGCTTTAGATTTTTGCGTTTGGAAATTGTCTGGCTGATTTAGAAATAACTGAGTCTTTCATAGATATTTAGTTCTTGCTTCCTATGCACAATCTCCTGAAGGAAGCATTTGTCCCTGAATCGTCACAATATGTACTTATTATCACTTGATTCTGAGCTATCAATTCTCCTGACAGTGAAGCTGAAACCTACTCAGCATTTCTGTTTCTACTTTTTAGATTCACAAACAGCCAGCTAGAGACGGATTCTTTAACAATGCTCACACACCATTGTTTTTTATCCCCAGAGTTTGAGATAATAGATTATGCTATTACATAACAAACCCCTCACATTCAATTTATGTACACAAAATCCCAAGCCGTACTTATACATGCGTGTTTCTTGAGTTCACGTGTAAACAATATATGCAGAATTGATGCAATACATTTTAAATAGACATGCAATATTAAATAGACATGCAAAATAGACTATAGGTATATTGTCAAATGAAATTCCATCAAAACATAATGGATAGAATTAGTGACACAATGATATTTTTGACGTGTGTGTGAACATCTTTTACTTCTTCTCCTTATGTTAAAGAATACCTGTAGAGTTTGAGCAGTCATATTCCTGCTAACGCACAAATTAGGAATAAAAGTAGGCAATTTGGCTCCTCAGGTTTTCTCTGCAATTCAGGTGTATTTGTTAATGTTTCAAATTCCAAACTTCCATCTATTTCCACTAAGCTTTGATTCCCTGCCTAATACGAAAATGTCCACCTTTGTCTTAAAATATTTAATGACCCTGCCTCCACAGTCTTCTGAGGCAGAGTTCCAAAGTCACATAATCCTCTGGGAGAAAGTATTTTGTCCTATCTCTCTTCAAAAAGAACAAACTTTAACTTTAAAACAGAACTCACTTTAGTTCTGGAATAACTCAGAAGAGGAAACATTCTTTCCACATGCACCCTATTAAGGCCATTCAGGATTTTATTCACATCTCACTCTCCTAAACCTCCAATTGTCTCCAATGTATTAAATGAGACCAAAAATGCTTACAGTATTCAAATGTGGTCTCATCGATGCCCTGTACAACTGAAGCATAATATCCTCACTGCTGTGTTCAATTCCTCTCACAGTAAGTAAAGTGTTCTATAAAGCAGTGACTGTACATGATAGATTTGAGAAAAGTTAAGATAGAGTTGGACTAAACGGTCTGTTTCCACACTGTATGGATTCTATCCATTTATCTAACAAAAAACAAGGCATATTCAGGAGAATGAATTGAGGATATGCTTGAAAAATTAAGCTTTGAAAGACTGAGGAGATGGCAGCACAAGACCCAATTCCACGAAAGCGAGCTGTATACTTAATGAAGTGAGCAGCAGATAATTTAAATGAGAAAATTTGATTGACTTCAGGAAGAGAAACTTTCCATGAAATGCTCCAAAATTATAACAGCCAGATCTTGGCGAAATTCAGTTTGAATTTAGTTTGATAAAGAAGGTACACTGTCATAACGCTAATGAAATATAAGTATTTGATACAGGTAAAAACAAATAAGCTAAATTCAATACAGTCTCAAGTTACCTGGTACATAGAAGCATCAACAAAAAGTAGACTTGTGACTATTACTTATGAAGTAATGAGTTTACTGGAACTAGAAAAGAATTACAAATAATAGTATGTTGAAACTAATGTGCATCGAATTTGCATGTGAACTGCATATGCTTTTATTCTAACTGCTAACCAGACAGGTCGAAAAATTTCTATTTGACATTCATAATAGAGGCATCAATCAGGCAAATATCACTGAAATTACATCACTCAAATTCCAGAATAAACGTGCAAGAATCTCCACAGGTTTAGCCACACCCTTCTATGAAAAGGGGTGGAGAAATGTTCAAGAGTCTCTTAGCTATCTATCATCTAGCTATAGATTTATTAGAAGGTAGAGAGAGAGATAGAGAGAAGGAGCAACTTGCTCCTGGGTGCATTCTTCTGATCCACTGAAAATATAATATTCACTGGGGACACAATTTGAACAGCTCTACTTCAAAATATTGGGTAGGAATTTAGAAACTGTTCATGACCTCAAAAATTTTCCGTTTCCAGAATCAAGGAGAATCTTTTTCCAAAATGACGGCTCAAGCAAGAGGCATATCATATCAGGCTTTGTGTTTAGGAGGTGCTAACATCAGGTCAAGCTTCTTGAAATCCCCCATGTGAATGATAATTTGTCTGTGGAATCATGTCTTTTGGTACACAGAACATGTAGTGTGACTATCTTTCATATTGCTTATTTAGAGACTAGATTCATTTACCTGCTTTATCTGGAGGTTTGTTGTCAATATATCCTGTTCAAGGAGGTCAACATTACTGACTGAGTGAAAATCATTTAAGATTTAAATCAGACAGATTCCAATCATTGCTAAAAAATATATAAATTTAACACATCTCCTTAGCTGATAAACAGTGACGTGTGCACTGCAAAACAGACTTTTCTAAATCTTTGCTTAAAAATGTGTTGCTGGAAAAGCGCAGCAGGTCAGGCAGCATCAAAGGAACATCTAACCACTTTCAGAATCTTTTGCAGCATAGCATAAATTGCTTTGTGGTAATTGAGGTAAGTACCTCATAAAAATGCACATTGAAGTTTCAAACTAGTGGTGCATTCTGTTATTGCATTTCATTATGATTCAACAAAAGATAACTTCAAGTTAACATTGCTTCTACCTTCAGAAAAGCCAGTTTAGTTCTTCCAGAACATCAGGTCTATCCAGCAAGTGATCCTACTCAGTTTAACAGTATTCAGTTGGAAACTCTTTCACGCAATAGACATCATGGGTGCTTCTCTGCACTGCAGTTAAAAATAAGCACTTCTAACAGTGAAGAACTGTACCTTTATTCAGTTTTTACTGTTACCTGCTATTAGGATGCACTACATGTGATAACTTATCTCTTAGATGAGCCACATTCAAAAGCAGCTATCAAGCTTGAGCTCTTGGCTTGTTATCATCCAATCATTTCTTTCCAAACTCCCATTTTTATCAGACTCGGCTTTAAAGGTACAAAGCACAAAACAAGAGGAAATGAATCCCATCACCTAATGCAGCTGATGAGATTTTTTTTTCTCAATACAGTACTTGAGAAAGCACTATTATTTGTATTCATACTACCACTAAAATAAACATTATACCTGGTTGGGGAGTACTTAATCTTACCATAGAATGCAAAGTGGATCAATGATAGAATTATTTCTCTTGTTAAGCTGTAATGACTATTTCTGTATTCCAATGGCTTCTGAGCATGCTTCATCTCAGTTGAGACAACTGAAGTAGGTATAATGAAATATTAATATTTCCAACAGAACAAACTGTTTGCTAGTCCAATACTAAAAGATACTCCAAAGTTCATTTCCTCAAAGACTTGTTGAGGCACAGATTCAAGGTGTCCACTCCTCTTCCTAACAGATACTGTTCAGGCAGTAATTGATAGCAGCATATTAATCTTAAACTGAGGGGATTGATTAACTTGGATCATTGGATTGCAAAGCAGAATGATGCCAATAGTGTGGGTTTAATTCCCACACAAGCTGAGGTTACTATGAAGAATACTCCTTCTCAACCTCTCCCCTCACTTCAGGCTTCGTGAACCTAAGGTTAACTTTCAAGCAGTCATCTCTGTCTCATGATAGAGCAGTACTATGATCCAGTAGGACAATGGTGACTTTACCTTTAATCTACAGCTTCTTCACAGTCAGACTTTTTCTTTTATTCAGTTGTGGGACGTGAGCATTGCTAGCTGGCCAGCCTTTTTTACCCATTGGCCTCGAAGTGGTAAGCTGCCTTCTTGAAAAGCTGCAGTCCATGTACTGTAGGTAGATCTACAATGCCCCAGATCTAGAATATTTTGCACAGTTTTGGAATCCACATTCAGGGAGGAATATTTTGACCCTGTGGCCAAAAGAGTTGAAGCCTATGATGCATGATGAGAAATTATGCCAACTTGCCATAAACACTAGGGAAGCTTGCAGCAAAAAAAACCAAGTAAAAACAGACTGCTAAACAGGCAGTTGGCTGATGCTAATGGTCATTTGTAGTTGCAAAAAAAAACTGACAAGAGGAACAATGGAAGCTGATGCCTCCTGTTTACACGACCCTTGGAAACTCAGAGTGATCAAGGGATACTTCATTGAACATTTGGAAGGTTGAAAGAAAACATAAGAGAAAAGCGACATCAGAGACATTGGGAGCATTAACTTGATTCCAATACCAAACAACCCAGATGGCCTCCTTCTTCAAAGACCGCAATTTCCCCTCAGACGTGTTTGACGATGCTCTCCAATGCATCTACTCCACTTCCCGCTCCTTCGCCCTTGAACCCCACCCCTCCAGTCACCACCAGGACAGAACCCCACTGGTCCTCACCTACCACCCTAGCAACCTCCAGATACATCGTATCATCCTTCGTCATTTTTGCCACCTCCAAACAGACCCCACCACCAAGGATATATTTCCCTCCCCAACCCGATTAGTGTTCCGGAAAGACCACTCCTTCCGTGACTCCCTCATCAGATCCACACACCCCCACCAACCCAACCTCCACTCCCGGCACCTTCCCCTGCAACCGCAAGAAATGCAAAACTTGCGCCCACACCTCCCCCCTCACTTCCCTCCAAGACCCCAAGGGATCCTTCCATATCCATCAGAAATTCACCTGCACTTCCACACACATCATTTAATGCATCCGCTGCACCCGATGTGGCCTCCTATACATTGGGGAGACAGGCCGCCTACTTGCGGAATGTTTCAGAGAACACCTCTGGGACACCCACACCAACCAACCCAACCGCCAAGTTGGGTGAACTTGGCTGAACACTTTAACTCCCCCTCCCACTCCGCCAAGGACATGCAGGTCCTTGGCCTCCTCCATCGCCAGACCATGGCAACACGACACCTGGAGGAAGAGTGCCTCATTTTCCGCCTAGGAACCCTCCAACCACAAGGGATGAATGCCGATTTCTCCAGCTTTCTCATTTCCCCTCCCCCGACCTTTTCTCAGTCCCAACCCTCAGACTCAGCACCGCCTTCTTGACCTGCAATCTTCTTCCCGACCTCTCCACCCCCACCCCCTCTCTGGCCTATCACCCTCACCTAACCTCCTTCTACTATCGTATTCCCAACGCTCCTCCCCCAAGTCCCTCCTCCCTACCTTTTATTTTAGCCTGCTTTGCACACCCTCCTCATTCCTGAAGAAGGGCTTATGCCCGAAACGTCGATTCTCCTGTTCCTTTGATGCTGCCTGACCTGCTGCGCTTTTCCAGCAACATATTTTTAAGCATTAACTCAATATCTACCATTATGAAGAGGGGACCTGAGTTCAGACCTCAGAGAAGGCTATGACTTGTCAGAGTAAACTTGGTCAGTTCATAATGCATAGGTAGTATTAAAGTTCAAGTCATGATGTTTATAGTGTACTGAGTAGCAACCTAGAGTAGCTAGCCGAATCTGAAGCTGTCAAGAATTGGTAAGATACATGTATGTTATAAGTGATTTAAATACTAATAAAGACTAAGTTGGTCTAGACTCTAGCTTTTTGTCTATAACATCTGTTGAAGGCTTAGTCCAAAGATCAACAACGTGATAGCATTGGAGAGGGTGCAGAGGAGATTTACCAGGATGTTGCTTGGATTGGAGAATTTCAGTTAGGGAGAGAGGTTGGACAGTCTGGGGTTGTTTTCCTGTGAGCAAGTACATTGAGCGGGATATCATTAAGATATACAAAACTATGAAGCTATAGGCAGAGTAGACAGATCAATGACCATGGGCACAGATTGAGGGGGAAGGGGTTCAATGTTTAGAGGAAATGTAAGGAAAAGCTTTTTCAGCCAGTGATTGGTTGGAATCTGGAACTCATTGCCTGAAAGGATAACAGAGACAGAACTTTTCAGAACATTTAAGAAGTGTTTAGATATGCAATTGCAATGCCAAAGCATACAAGGCTGTGGGCCAAATGCTGAAAAATAGATTAGAATAGGTGGTTGTTTTTTGACTGGCATGGATGTGATGGGCCAAAGCACCTTTTTCTGTGTAGATCTTTATGACTCTATTTCCAGTAGCACCAAATGAGTCTAGAGTGACCTGCTCTCTGACAAAAATTGGGTTTAATCACTGTTCCAAAATGACTTTCTGACATTTTTTCAAGAAGAAAACTTGCGTGAAAATTAACTAACACCACATTCCATTATTTGAAGTTCAAACTCCAAAACAATATTACTATATCTAAAGTATGCACCGTTCATTACAATGTATAGACTACTATCTACTACAGAAGTGGAAATACAGGGCCAACAGTGATATTACACTTGTTTGAACATAGAACATAGGACAGTACAGCACAGTTCAGGACCTTCAGCCATTGATGTTGTGCTGGCCGTTTATCCTACTCTAAGATCAGACTGATCTACATACCCTTCATTGTACTATCTTTCATGTGCCTATCCAAGAGTAGCTTAAATGTCCCTAATTTATCTGACTCTACTATCACTGCTAGCAATGCATTCCACGCACCCACCAGTCTGTGTAAAGAGCCTACCTCTGACATCTCCCCAAAACATTCCTTCACTTACCTTAAAGTATGCCCACTCATGATAGACATTTCCACTATGGGAAAAAAAGTCTCTGGCTCTCAATTCCTGTCAATATCTTGCACACTTCGATAAAGTCAGCTCTCATCCTTCTTCACTCCAATGAGAAAAGCCATAGCTCCTTCAACCTTTCTTCATAAGAATGCCCTCCAGTCCAGGAAGCATCCTGGTAAATCACCTCTGCACCCTCTCTAAATCTTCCATATCTTTCCTATAGTGAAGCAACCAGAACTGAACACAATATTCCAAATGTGGTCTAACCAGGGCTCTATACAGCTGCAGCATAACTCCGTCGCTCTTAAACTCAAACCCCTTGCTAATGAAAGCCAACACAGAAAGCCTTCTTAACAATCCTATCAACCTGGGTGGCAATTTTGAGGGATCTATGCACATGGACCCCAAGATCACTCTGTATTTCCACACCACCAAGAATCCTGCCCTTTAACTCTGTATTAATCCTGTAATTTGACCTTTCAAGGACTTCACACTTTTCAAGGTTGAACTCTATTTTTCAGTTATTAGCCCAGTCTTGCATCCTGTCAATGTCCCATTACAACCTACAACAGGCCTCCATATCATCCACAACTCCACCAACCTTCATGTCATCAGCAAACTTACTAACTCACCCTTCCACTTCTTCATCTAAGTCATTTATAAAAATCACAAAGCGCAGAGAGTCTAGGATGAATCCCTGCAGTGCACCACTGGTCACCAAACGCCAGGCTGAATACGTTCCATCCACCACCACCCTCTGTCTTCTGCCAGCCAATTCTGTATCCAGACAGCCAGATTTCCCTGTATCCCATGGCTCCTTACTTTCTGAATGAGTTTACCACAGTGAACCTTGTCAAATGCCTTGCTAAAATCCATAATCACCACATCCACTGCTCTACCTTCATCAATGTGTTTTGTCATGTCCTCAAAGAAACCTGTCCCTCACAAAGCCATGCTGACTGTCTCTAATCAAGCTATGGTTTTCCAAGTAATCAGCACTCCTATCTCTCAGAATCCTCTCCACTACTTTGCCCATCATTGATGTAAGACTGACTAGTCTGTAATTCTCAGGATTATCTCTATTCCCTTTATTGAACAAGAAAGTTGGCAAGTTGGAAATATAGCCGGGTTTCTTTATGACAACAAGCTGAAGAATGAAAGAGACTAAATATCTTCCATAATAAACCATAGAGACTGGCTTAATCTGAAAATTGTTCAATCATAAAGAATAGAATGGAATGTTGCCTCCATGATGCCAAGGTGGAGTATGTCACGCAGCAATTACAGGACATTTCTTTTCCTGGGGAATGTAAGTACATCCATAGGCCATGGACCATATTGTTGCCAATGACTTAGGGTATAATACTCAGCTATAAGAAGGAAATTGTAAAACTGAACTTCCAAAGCAGGAATTCCCATCCCACATGCTCGTGAACATAAAATAGGAGATTTGAGTGGGTTGAACGCATGTTTGGAGAACTGATGAACAATGATTTATGATTCATTGGTAGTGGCTCAGGGCCAGTGGAACCTGTACAAGATTGATAGATTGGATCTTGCCAGGACCAGGACTAACATCCTCGCAGAATTGATCGAAGGCTCATTCCTGATGAAGAGCTTATGCCCGAAACATCGACTGGATGCTGCCTGACTGGCTATGCTTATCCAACACCACACTCTCAATTCAAAGTAGACCATCAGAACTCAGATTCAAGAGAAACAAAACTGACATTAGAAAAATAGAAAGTAAATGTAGAAGATAGATAAAGTACAGGCAAGAATTACAATAGGGAAAAAACATTAATAATGAATGAATTGAAGTCAATTTATCTGAATTAATATAGATTCACTCTGTGACTTTATGTAGTATTCTTGATGTTGAGGCACTGAAGAAATCTTGTGCTGACTGATGATTGCAATAATGATTATATCACAATGTGTAAACAAGTGAGAAGAACTTGAATATTTTGCTTGAGCTGGTACAAACTTACATCCCTCCAGAATTTCAAATTTGACTCTTTTTCTGGATTGCTCAAACAATATGCAATTTTTCAAACAAAAGTAGAAATTGCTCCCAAAACTCACCAGCATCTTTGGCAAGAAAGCAGAATTAATATTTTGAGTTCAGTAATTCTTCATCAGAATGCAAGTTTTCATTTTTCAGGACATGTCAATCTCTCAATTACAGGTAGACAGCATATATGAACAATGTGGTACTAAGTCTTTGCATCACAGACATTGGTATAGTTTGGGCTCAGGCTGGTTGATTGACTTTCCTAAAGGATTACAAGATATAGCAGTAGTTATTCAAGATAAGACTGATACCTTTACAGAAAAATATCACCTGGCATGATGTGACACTGATGTAACTAGCCTGATGCTTGATGCTTGCAATATCACAACTACCTGTGCAAACAAATAGACACTGACAGCCTCACCGCTCCCCAATTACACTAGAATAACGTTTAGATAAATGAGTATTTTGGCAGGGAAGAAAGGGTATTAGAATGGTTGGAGTGGTGGAAGGAAATGTAAAATTGGCAGTTATACAGACTAGACTGATGTGGTAGAAAAATCTTGCAGACATAACTGGATAGATGTAGAAAAACCATTGAGCCACAGGATTGGGACCCCAAATGCGGGAAGTAAACAGTTAATGGAATATACTTGAAAACAAAGGCAAGGTGTTCTGTCTTATCTCCTGGTCAGTTTGTCAGTATACCTTTCAGACACACGCTCATTCTATTATCAATGCATCATAGCATGTGACGAGAGGAAAGAAAGGTCTCATGTTCTACCATATCTCAGTCTATTTGAAGTATGACATGCTACTGAATGCAGGCTACTCTGTTGTACTCTACAAATAACAGGACTAGTAACAAGATTTTTACTAAACTTTCATATGTAGTTCCATGGAAGAACATCAAATCTCACAACTGATATTATAATTCTTAAAAATAATCCTATGGTGGGGACTGGACATGATCATTTTCAAGTTTCTGGATTAGTGGTGCTGGAAGAGCACAGCAGTTCAGGCAGCATCCGAGTAGCAGTAAAATCGACGTTTCGGGCAAAAGCCCTTCATCAGGAATAAAGGCAGAGAGTCTGAAGGGTGGAGAGATAAGTGAGAGGAGGGTGGGGGTGGGGAGAAAGTAGCATAGAGTACAATAGGTGAGTGGGGGAGGGGATGAAGGTGATAGGTCAGGGAGGAGGGCGGAGTGAATAGGTGGAAAAGAAGATAGGCAGGTAGGACAAGTCATGGGGACAGTGCTGAGCTGGAAGTTTAGAACTAGGGTGAGGTGGAGGAAGGGGAAATGAGGAAACTGTTGAAGTCCACATTGATGCCCTGGGGTTGAAGTATTCCGAGGCGGAAGATGAGGCGTTCTTCCTCCAGGCGTCTGGTGGTGAGGGAGCGGCAGTGAAGGAGGCCCAGGACCTCCATGTCCTCGGCAGAGTGGGAGGGGGAGTTGAAATGTTGGGCCACAGAGCGGTGTGGTTGATTGGTGCGGGTGTCCCAGAGATGTTCCATAAAGCGCTCTGCTAGGAGGCGTCCAGTCTCCCCAATGTAGAGGAGACTGCATCGGGAGCAACGGATACAATAAATGATATTGGTGGATGTGCAGGTAAAACTTTGATGGATGTGGAAGGCTCCTTTAGGGTCTTGGATGGAGGTGAGGGAGGAGGTCTGGGCACAGGTTTTGCAATTTCCTGTGATGGCAGGGGAAGGTGCCAGGATGGGAGGGTGAGTTGTAGGGGGACGTGAACCTGACCAGGTAGATACGGAGGGAACGGTCTTTACGGAAGGGGGAAAGGGGTGGGGAGGGAAATATATCCCTGGTGGTGGGGCCTGTTTGGAGGTGGTGGAAATGTCGGTGGATGATTTGGTTTATGCGCAGGTTGGTAGGGTGGAAGGTGAGCACCAGGGGCGTTCTGTCCTTGTTACGGTTGGAAGGGTGGAGTCTGAGGGCGGAGGTGCGGGATGTGGACGAGATGCATTGGAGGGCATCTTTAACCACGTGGGAAGGGAATTTGCAGTCTCTAAAGAAGGAGGCATGATCATTTTCCAGTAAACATTATCTCATAACTATTCGTTTTGCTATCTTTCTAACAATGAGACATTGTATCACCACTCGAACCATTTCGTAAGCACATTTTTTTTTTCTCCTTTCAAGAAACCACCGTGGTCACCAAGGTGTAAGTTTCCTGCAGATCCATTCTACTCCACAATATATTTTGCCATTTGAGGCTAATGTGTTAGTATGCCTGAAAGATCGGTGAGTAACTGGGTTAAATAACTGAGAAAGTAGGGATATGCAGGGCATTTTCAAGGTGATAGACTGTGGATAACCAAGTGACACAAGGATTAGTGCTGGGACTTCAGCTGTTTACAATATATATCACTTACTCAGATGAAGATGCCCAGAATAATGATGCAAAAATCAGTGGAAATGTAAGAGATTGCAAAGAGATATAGACAAATGTAAGAAGTGCAATGTGGGGAAGTGTGCAATTTTTCACATTGGCTCTAAGAATAGTGAAGCGGAAGATTTTTTTTAAAGGCATGAAACTTGAAAATGCACATGTTCAGGGAGACTTCAGAGAATAACAGGATTATAGCGCAGAAGGAGACCATTTGATCCAACAGACCTACACGAGTTGTATTACCCAGTACCAATCTTGTACAAAAAACATTAATGTGCAAGGACAGCAACAAATGCAGCATGGTGGCACAGTGGCTTCCCACGTGGTTAAAGATGCCCTCCAAAGCATCTCATCCACATCCCTTTCCCACATGGTTAAAGATGCCCTCAAATGCATCTTGTCCACATTCCGCACCTCCGCCCTCAGACCCCACCCCTCCAACCGGAACAAGGACAGAACGCCCCTGGTGCTCACCTTCCACCCTACCAACCTTCGCATAAACCAAATCATCCACCGACATTTCCGCCACCTCCAAAAAGACCCCACCACCAGGGAGATATTTCCCTCACCACCCATTGCCGCCTTCCGCAAAGACCATTCCCTCCGTGACTACCTGGTCAGGTCCACGCCCCCCTACACACCCATCCTCCCATCCTGGCACTTTCCCCTGCCACCGCAGGAAATTGCAAAACCTGCACCCACACCTCCTCCCTCACATCCATCCAATGCCCTAAAGGAGCTTTCCACATCCATCAAAGTTTTACCTGCACATCCACCAATATCATTTATTGTATCCGTTGCTCCCGATGCAGTCTCCTCTACATTGGGGAAACTAGCAGAGCGCTTTAGGGAACATCTCTGGGACACCCACACCAATCAACCACACCACCCTGTGGCCCAACATTTCAACTCCCCCTCCCACTCTGCCGAGGACATGGAGGTCCTGGGCCTCCTTCACTGCCGCTCCCTCACCACCAGACGCCTGGAGGAAGAACGCCTCATCTTCCGCCTCGGAACACTTCAACCCCAGGGCATCAATGTGAACTTCAACAGTTTCCTCATTTCCCCTTCGCCCACCTCACCCTAGTTCCAAACTTGCACCTCAGCACTGTCCCCATGACTTGTCCTACCTGCCTATCTTCTTTTCTACCTATCCACTCCCCCCTCCTACCTGACCTATCACCTTCATCCCCTCCCCCACTCACCTATTGTACTCTATGCTACTTTCTTCCCACCCCCACCCTCCTCTAGCTTATTTCTCCACCCTTCAGACTCTCTGTCTTTATTCCTGATGAAGGGCTTTTGCCCGAAATGTCGATTTTACTGCTACTCGGATGCTGCCTTAAATGCTGTGCTCTTCCAGCACCACTAATCCAGAATCTGGTTTCCAGCATCTGCATTCATTGTTTTTATTCAGTGGTTAGCACTGCTGCCTCACAGTGTCAGAGACTCAGGTTCAATTCGCACCTCAGGCAACTGTCTGTGTGGAGATTGCACATTCTCCTCGTGTCTGCGTGGGTTTCCTCTGTGTGCTCCGGTTTCCTCCCACAATCCAAAAATGTGCAGGTTAGGTGAATTGGCCATCCTAAATTGCCCGTAGTGTTAGATGAAGGGGGTCAATGTAGGGTAATGGGTCTGGGTGGGTTGATCTTTGGAGGGTCGGTGTGGACTTGTGCTGAAGGGCCTGTTTCCACACTGTAAGTAATCTAAAAAAAATCAGGAGAACAAGTGACAATGGCCTTTCTATCAGAAGGACTGGAGTGCAGGAGATAAAAAAAAAATCCACTGTTGGCTTTGTCACTGCCTGATTGACATTTGGTTCAGCAATCCTTTCCTGAACGAGACTACGTGGCTCTCTGCTGATGAGATCCCCAATATCTGGAACAAAAGCAGAAATTGCTGCAAAAATCCAGCAGGTCTAGCAGCATCAGTGGAGAGAAAGCAGAATTAACATTTCAGGTTCAATGAGCCTTTTTCAAAAGGGTTCTGAAGAAGGGTTACTGAACCTAAAATATGATTTCTGCTTTCTTTTCACTGATGTTGCTTGACCTGCTGAGTTTTTATCAGCAATTTCTGTTTTTGTTTCTGATTTCCGGCATCTGCATTTCTTTGTTTTTTTGTGTTCCCTTATGTCTGAACAAGAGTCCACCAAATATCTGGAGTACTGTTGAAATAATTCCATAGAATCCAGTGTCCTGTCTCCAAGTGACCCTTTACTTAAACATGCAGTGTTTGACACGTCCGGCTTTCTCAGAATCAGGTGTTTGAACAAACAGAGTCTCTGATACTCCTGTTTGTATCTGTCAGCTCTCTGGACCAGATTAACAGCCCCCTCATGGAACTCATATTCTATGAGGTCCACCTGGCTGACCTCGCTAAAATCACTACAATTGTATTTATATTCAAGGAATGATATACCAGCACTTGAGTCAGTACGGTGGGGGAGGTAATAGATAGGTTCCTTGAACCACAGAACCATCTTGTCCATCCCAACTCAAAGACACCCAGGTGCCATTTCTAATTTTAGGGTGGTATGGTGTCTCAGTGGTTAGCAGTGCTGCCTCACAGCATCAGGGTCCCAGGTTTGAGCCCAACCTCGTGCGACTGTGTGTGGAGTTTACACATTCTCCCCCTGTCTGCGTGGGTTTCCTCCGGGTGCTCTGGTTTCTTCCCACAGTCCAAAGATGTGCAAGTGAGGTGAATTGGCCATCCTCAATTGTCCATAGTGTTAGGTCAGAGGGGAAATGGGGCTGGGTGGGTTACTCTTTGGAGGGTCGATGTGGACTTGTTGGGCCTAAGGGCCTGTTTCGGCACTGCAGGGAATCTAATCAAGTTATGTTTAGGAACCTTGACATCAAGATCTCTCACTTCATCTGTCCCTCTCAGTATATACCCATTGTTTGTGTATTCACCTTTACTGTTAGACCTCACTAAGTGTATTACTTCACACTTATCAGGGTTGAAGTCTATCTGCTACTTTCTCGACCACTCCACCAACCCATCCATATTATTTCGGAGCTCACAACAATCCACTATACAACCCATTAAATGGCCAATTTTTGAGCCATCTGCAATTTTTTCAATTGTGTACCCAGGTTCAAGTCCAAATTATTAATGTATAGAACAAACAGCAGAGTCCCAACACTGAAATCTGTGAAATACCACTTGAAACAGCTTTCTATTCACAAGGGCAGCCATCAATCATTATCCTTTGTTTCCTGTTACTGAGCCAACTTTGAATCTAATTTGACATATTATCCTGTATCCCATAGATGTTTACTTTTTTGACCAGTCTGTCATGTGGGATCTTGTCAAATACCTTCCTAAAATCTGTATAGATAACCTTGCATTGTAGACTTGTTAGTACAGTTAGATCGTATGAGATTTAGGGAGCATTTGCCAATTGGATACAAAATTGGCTGATGGTAAGAGACAGAGGGTGGTGGTGGAGAGTTAATTTTTGAACTCAAGCCTGTGACCAATGATGTTCCACAGGGATCGGTGTTGAGTCCACTGTTGCTTTTAATTTATATAGAAGATTTGGATGAGAACATAGTAAGTATGGTTAGTAGGGATGACATCAAAATTGGTGGTATAGTAGAAAGTGAAGAAGAATTTCTTAGGTTACAAAGGAATCTTGATCAATTGGGCCAATGAGCCTAGGAGTGGCAGGTTGAGTTTAATTTGGATAAATGCAAAATGTTACATTTTGGTAAGATGTATAAGGACACGGACTTATGTTGTTAATATCAAACAGTGAAACTTAACGGTGCAAGTATTGAGACTGCTCTTTTTTTATTCTAAGCTCAAACCTTAAAACCTCATTTTTAACCTGTTTAGTATATCATCCCATCTCACAACAGCAGTTGATTCTTTAACTAATACTGCTACATTTATAGAGTCATAGAGTCATAGAGATGTACAGCATGGAAACAGAGCCTTTTGTCCAACCCGTCCATGCTGACCAGATATCCCAACCCAATCTAGTCCCACCTGTCAGTACCCAGCCCATATCGCTCCAAACTCTTCCTATTCATATACCCATCCAAATGCCTCTTAACTGTTGCAATTGTATCAGCCTCTACCACTACCTCTGGCAGCTCATTCGATACATGTACCACCCTCTTTCCCCTCTCACCCTAAACCTATGCCCTCTAGTTCTGGACTCCCCGACCCCAGGGAAAAGACTTTGTCTATTTTCCCTATCCATGCCCCTCATAATTTTATAAACCTCTATAAGGTCACCCCTCAGCCTCCAAAGCTCCAGGGAAAATAGCCCCAGCCTGTTCAACCTCTCCCTATAGCTTAAATCCTCCAATCCTGGCAACATCCTTGTAAACCTTTTCTGAACCCTTTCAAGTTTCACAACATCTTTCCGACAGGAAGGAGACCAGAATTGCATGCAATATTCCAATAGTGGCCTAATCAATGTCCTGTACAGCCACAACATGACCTTCCAACTCCTGTACTCAATACTTTGACCAATAAAGGAAAGCATACCAAACGCCTTCTTCATTATCCTATCTACCTGCGACTCCACTTTCAAGTTGCTATGAACCTGCACTCCAAGGTCTCTTTTTCAGCAACACTCCCTAGGAACTTACCATTAAGTGTATAAGTCCTGCTAAGATTTGCTTTTCCAAAATGCAGCACCTTGCATTTATCTGAATCAAAATCCATCTGCCAATTCTCAGCCCATTGGCCCATCTGGTCAAGATCCTGTTGTAATCTGAGGTAACCCTCTTCGCTGTCCACTACACCTCCAATTTTGGTGTCATCTTCAAACTTACTAACTGTACCTGCTCACATCCAAATTATTTATGTAAATGACAAAAAGTAGAGGACCTGGCATCGATCTTTGTGGCACTTCACTGGTCACAGACCTCCAGTCTGAAAAACAACCCTCCACCACCACCCTCTGTCTTCAACCTTTGATTAGATTATTTACAGTGTGGAAACAGGCCGTTCAGCCCAACAAGTCCACACCGACCCTCCAAAGAGCAACCCACCCTACATTTACCCCTTCACCTAACACTATGGGCAATTTAGCATAACCAATTCACCTAACCTGCACATTTTTTGGACAGTGGGAGGAAACCGGAGCACCCAGAGGAAACCCACGCAGACACGGGGAGAATGTGCAAACTCCACACAGACAGTTGCCTGAGGCGGGAGAGACAGTATCCAAATGGCTAGTTCTCCCTGGATTCTGTGAGACTTACCCTTGCTAATCAGTCTCCCATGCAGAACCTTGTCAAATGCCTTACTGAAGTCCATATAGATCATGTCAGCCTTTCTGCCCTCATCAATTTTCTTTGTTACTTCCTCAAAAATTCAATCAAGTTTGTGAGACATAATTTCCCATGCACAAAACCATATTATCGCTAATCAGTCCTTGCCTTTCCAAATACATGAACATCCTGTCCCTCAGGATTCCCTCCAACAACTTGCCCAACACTGATGTCAGGCTCACTGGTCTATAGTTCCCTGGCTTGTTCATACCGCCCTTCTTAAATAGTGGCATCACGTTAGCCAACCTCCAGTCTTCCGGCACCTCACCTGTCACTATCACTGACACAAATATCTCAGCAAGAAGCCCAGCAATCACTTCTCTAGCTTCCCACAGAGTTCTAGGGTTCACCTGATCAGGATCCTGGGGATTCATCCACCTTTACCCGTTTCATGACATCCAGCACATCCTCCTCTGTAATATGGACATTTTTCAAGATGTCACCATTTATTTCCCTACAGTCTATATCTTTCATATCCTTTTCCACAGTAAATACTGATGCAAAATACTCATTTAGTATCTCCCTCATTTTCTGCCGCTCCACACAAAGGCCGCCTTGCTGATCTTTGAGGGGCCCTATTCTCTCCTTAGTTACCCTTTTTATCCTTAGTATATTTGTAAAAACTCTTTGGATTCTCCTTAATTCTACTTGCCAAAGCTATCTCATGTCCCCTTTTTGCCCTCCTGATTTCCCTCTGAAGTACTCCTATCTCCTTTATATTCTTCTAAGGATTGACTCGATCTATCCTGTCCATACCTTACATATCCCCAGGATCCTGATCAGGTGAACCCTAGAACTCTGTGGGAAGCTGGAGAAGTGATTGCTGGGCTTCTTGCTGAGATATTTGTGTCAGTGATAGTGACAGGTGAGGTGCCGGAAGACTGGAGGTTGGCTAACGTGATGCCACTATTTAAGAAGGGCGGTATGAACAAGCCAGGGAACTATAGACCAGTGAGCCTGACATCAGTGTTGGGCAAGTTGTTGGAGGGAATCCTGAGGGACAGGATGTTCATGTATTTGGAAAGGCAAGGACTGATTAGCGATAATATGGTTTTGTGCATGGGAAATTATGTCTCACAAACTTGATTGAATTTTACATATGCTTCCTTCTTTTTCTTAACCAAACCTTCAATTTCTTTAGCATCCAGCATTCCTTTTACCTACCAGCCTTCCCTTTCACCCTAACAGGAATATACTTTCTCTTGATTCTCGTTATCTCATTTCTGAAGGCTTCCCATTTTCCAGCTGTCCCTTTACCTGCGAACATCTGCCCCCAATCAACTTTCGAAAGTTCTTGCCTAACACCATCAAAATTGGCCTTTCTCCAATTTAGAACTTCAACTTTTAGATTTGGTCTATCCTTTTCCATTATTATTTTAAATCTAATACAATTATGGTCACTGGCCTCAAAGTGCTCCCCAACTGACACCTCAGTCACCTGCCCTGTCTTACTTCCCAAGAGTAAGCCAAGTTTTGCACCTTCACCATCCACATACTGAATCAGAAAATTGTCTTGTGCGCAATTAACAAATTCCCCTCCATCTAAACCCTGAACACTATGGCAGTCCCAGTCTATGTTTGGAAAGTTAAAATCCCCTATTATAACCACTCTATCATTCTTACTGATAGCTGCAGTCTCCTTACAAGTTTGTTTCTCAATTTCCCTCTGACTATTCGGGGGTCTATAATACAATCCCAATAAGGTTATCCTCCCTTTCTTATTTCTCAGTTCCACCCTTATAACTTCCCTGGATGTATTTCTGGAAATATCCTCCCTCAGCACAACTATAATGCTATCCCTTATCAAAAATGCCTCTCCCCTCCTCTCTTGCCTCTCTTTCTATCCTTCCTGTAGCATTTGTATCCTGGAACGTTAAGCTCCCAGTCCTGCCCAACCCTGAGCCATATTTCTGTAATTGCTATGATATCCTTTAATGTCACCTCTCTCTATCCTGCCTGAAAACGTTATATCCAGGGAAATTTGCTCTCCTTTAACCAGATTTCCATTATAGCAATGACCTTGTGATGCTATCTGTGGCCTTAATTAATCTGCTTTGTTTCTAATACACCTTGCATGATGTACAACAACTCAATGTCAATTTGCTTTTCTGCACACTTTTTAATCCTTTTTTTTGTTTTTTCCGACTCTCTGACTACATTATTAGCTGATGTTCTACCTCCCATTTCCTGGTCTGAATCTAAACCTCCACTTTGATTTCCAGGTCCCTGCCATGCTTGTTTAAAACCTCAATAATGGAAATAGCAAAAGTCCCAAAATTTCTGTGATGAGCAAATTGAGCCTGTACTCTCTGGCATTTTAAGGAATTGAGCATTGATCTGACTGAAATTCAGAAATTATTGAAGGGGCTTGACTAGATATTTTTGACCTTGGCTGAGGCATTTAGAACACAAGTGCGCAATTCAGTTACAGGTTGACATTTTTTGGTGAAGATGAAGAAAAATTTCTTCACATGGTGAACCTTTTATCTTTCGGAATGAGGGATTGTGGAAAGGGTCAGGATGATGAGATTGAAGCAAAGGATCTGACATGGCAGAGCAGCTTGGAGGGATTATGAAGTCTACTCCTGCTGCTATTTCTTGTCTATGTCTTGCTGAATGAAAGCATAAAATATTTGTTATCTATTTTTTAGACTTACTTACTGGACCACAGGAAAAAGCCCATACAGAGAGAATAGTTACCATATACCATACAGAAACAGTGATGGATTGCACCTGTCTTTTAAGTCCTGACCCCTGCTTGAGGAATAGGAAGTGTAGACTAAATTCCTGGCAATTGTCACTTTAAGTACTGAAATCTAATTTATTGCCAGCTGTCTAAAACTGAGTTTGTACCTGTTACTTTACAACAGAACTCCTCTGCTGCAGAATCACAATATTTGCTATCAAATAACTCTTCACCTGTTAGATTGATTAGGGCTTGCGAAATCTTCAATCACTTCCTCAATAAACTTTGTAAATGTATATCACTTGTAAGACAATTTCTTCTCCAAACTGACTGGATATTTTCATTCCAATGAATCTGAGGTAATCCAAATTTCTGTTCCGTCAACAATTCTGTGGAATGACAGACGTTGAGTCTCAAATGGCTTACCAGGGCTGAAACCTTAATAATTACATTGTCAATTTTGATATGCCTGAGAGTCAGTTCTGTTAATGTTTCCTCTATCCAATATTATCTTGAACTTTTGACTATGACCAAGAGCAGCAAAACTGTTCAATGTTTGGAGAGTATAGCAAATGAAAGATTAATTTAATTGCACGTGGGAGAGGGAGGATCTTGGTCTCAAGCTGCTTGATGAGGACAGAGGCTATTCTTGCAAATTGGAGCAAACATTGATGGAGATATGGCATTTAATTTCTATGATATTTCCAGGATGACATAATAGTGTATGATCATTTTTTATGCTTATTTGGTAAGTCAAAAAGTCTGGAATGACCAAGTAAGGAATATAAACTGGCAGGAACACATAGGCTTGTCTGCAGGCTTCTTTTTCTTATTCGTTCAGTGGATGTGGATATTGCTGGGTAAAACAGCTGTTATTGCCTATCAATAATTGCCCATCAGAGTTAAAGATTAAGTGCTTGAACAAGCTAAATGTGCTTTACAAATTAACTTGAGTGAGTCAGGCTATATTCTGTGCAACTCATTCGGGAGAGATAGGTTACCCTTTTTGTTTGGTTCACTCATGGACATGAGCATTGTTGGCTGGGTCAACATTTATTAGTCATTCCTAATTACCTTTGAGAAGGTAATGGTAAGCTGTCTTTTGAACTGCTACAATTCATGAGTTGCAGGTGGACCTATATGCCCTTAGGAAGGGCATTCCACTTTGCACAACAACACTGAAGGAATGGTGATATATTTCCTCGTGTGGAGGTGCCAGTGTTGGACTGGGGTGGACAAAGTCAGATGTCACACAACACCAGGTTATAATCCATTAGGTTTATTTGAAATCGCAAGCTTTCAGAGTGTAACTCCTTCATCACAAATGAGAGAGAAGCACACAGACACAGAATTTATAGGCAAAGAGATCAAAGGCAGAGCGATCAAAGACAGAGAGATCAAAAGATTAAACAAATGGTCTGAGTGGAGTGTTGAATAATAAATCTCTGCAGATGATGAAAAGTGTTAGATGGTGTGAGTAAAGTGTCAACAGCTGAATAACAATCGCAGGGATGAGCTATAATCCGATTAAATGAGGCAAGGAGATAATTACAAAAAAAAGGTGGTGCTGAAGACAAACCACATGACTGGAATAACATAAGTGTAAGACTCACATGCCAAAGGTCTAAGATATTTCCAAATCAAAATGGTGAGCGGTTTGCAGGTGGTGGTGTTTTCATGTGTCTACTGCTCTTGTCCTTCTAGATGGTAGTGGTCATGACTTTGGGATGCTGTCTAATGATCTTTGTTGAATTTCTGCAATGCATCTTGTGGATAGCACAATAAGACATTGTTATTGTGCATTGGTGGCAGGTATTGTGGATGTTTATGGATGGGATACCAATTAAGTGGGCATCTAGATGGTGTCAAACTTCTTGAGTGTTTTTGGAGCTGCACTCAGCCAGGCAAGCAGGAAGTATTCCATGACACTCTTGACCTGTGCCTTGTGAATGGTGGATAGGCTCTGGGGAGTTAGGAGGTAAATCAGTTATTGCAGATTCCCAGCCTCTGACCTGCTCTTGGAATCATTGTATTGTTATGGCTAGTCAAGTTCAGTTGCTGATCAATGCTCACCTCCAGGATATTGATAGTGGGAATCAGTGATGGTAATGCCACTGAATGTCAAGGGGTGATGGAGATAGCCATTGCCTGGTATTTGTGTAACATGAATTTTATTTGCCTGTTATCAGCCCAAGCTGTCCAGGTCTTGTTTCATTTAGATACGGACTGCTTTAGTATAAGAGCAACAAAAACAGATATTGCTGAAGTAACTCAGCAGTTTTGGCAGTATCTGTGGAGAGAAAATATAGCAAATGTTTTGTGCCCAGTGACCCTTCTTCAGAACTGAGTATCTGATGAATGGTGCTGAACATTGTACCATCATCTGTGAACATCCCACTTTTGACCTTATGATGGAGGAGGAGTCAGCGATGAAGCAATCAAAGATATTTGGGTTTAGGGGATTACTCTGGAGAACTTCTGAAGAGATGTTCTGGGACTGAAATGATTCACCTCAAACAACCACAACCTCTTCCTTAGTGCCAGATATGACTCCAATCATCTGAGAGCTTTTCCTCCAATTCCTATTTATTCTAATTTTCCTCAGACTCCTTGATGCATTACTCAGTTTGTTTTTAATCCAGACTGGAACTACATACTAATTCTACTCAAGAGTAACATTGACTTCTGAACAGCAGTTTGTTTAAAAGTAAACCATTGTCATGAAATTGCTGTGATTCAGCTCAGTTTCCCTAATTATCATGCCAAATATAGTAGATCTGCCCTGCATTTCCGCCCTATACATGCTGTTAAAGCAGATTCAGGTCTCTTGCAATTCAATCCTCAGGCCTCAGAGTCAGCAAATTACATAGCGTAATCACTCAGTCATTTATGTTTAGCTACAATTCGCCTCATTTATCCCAGAATATGCACCTTTAATTGAATACAGATAACTTTTTCTTCTTATTCTCCATGTTGAGAGCCTCAGACACATCCAAAAATTTGGGTCTTGTTCTGAATTCACAAGTTACAATTTACAGCATCCTGTAAGCAGTAACCCTTACTATTATTCTGGATTAGTGGTGCTGGAAGAGCACAGCAGTTCAGGCAACATCCAAGTAGCTTCGAAATCGACGTTTCGGGCAAAAGCCCTATTATGTTCTTCTTTAAAAAAAAATCACATTTTATATCCACTAAAAAATAAGTGGAGCAGCCTTGCCTAGTGTTTAGGATGTCTTATTTGTTCAGAGTATAGTGTAAACAACAGAAACAGAAGTGCATAAAATGCCTTTTGTAAATTTATGTGTAATCATATTTTAAAATATATCACACATTGGAAGACCTAAAAGAATATATTAGTCAAAACCAGCACTACAAAAACCTTTCTTGCTAGTTTACCTCCAGAGATGCTGAATTTATTAGTTCTGGACTTGAATAGTGTTTGATTGTAATAACAAATACGATTGCAGAACAAGCTATCAGTTGTATCACTGTTATAAAGAGCAAGCTAAGGTTGACTATGTCAGATCCATGGCTATCAAATCTTTTGCTTCTGTTCTGTGAAAGTGATATTTTAGAATCAATCATAGAGGATGAGATTATATCAAGTTTTTCACTGACAGGTTGAATGAGAGAGAAACTACTAACTGGCTGATCATGAGCAATCTTTTTAATCTGTCTTGCTATTTTACTTTATATAAAAGCTTCTGTACGAGATTATACCATATACACAGACAAATAAAATTTAGTTCTATTGATATTGATGGGCATGGGGTGAGGGGAAACAAAAAATGGATCATAGGGAGAGTTGTTCCATTTTGCTTAGGCAATTTAATTTCCCTGGGTGCCATCTTCACTGGGGGTCAATCAGGATAGAACAAATGGTACAGTAAAGGAAAAGTACTGTATATGCTGGAAATCTTAAAGTTAAAACGTGCTGATGAAGCTCAATAAGTTTGGCAGCACCTGTAAGAAGAGAAACTGATAGATGGGATCTTTTAGGGGTCTGAATGGCATGGGCTATGGTGAGAAATATGGAAGGTGTGTGAAGAGTCCAGCAAACAAATCTCAACAGCAGGAACTCACTGCATCTTTTAATGAATATCCCAAGCATCAAGGCGAGATTCTTGCTGGGCAACAGTATGTAACTTATTAAGGGAGACTATTGCTTGTGGACACCTGATTAATTGACATCTCACCTCTTTAATATGTAGCTTCCTATCCTACCAGTAGCTGCAAGCACACCAGATGTCAAGAATTCTTGATGTAGAAATTAGAATAGGTACCTGGCAACTTCAGCTCACTGCTGGCTGTGAAGAGCCTCGATGTTGCTCACTACTCAACAACATCTCAGGACATGATCCATATGCACCAACCACATTCACAATATTAGCCAACCTCTCACAATCATCATGGTGTCATTCTGATCCATGTACAGAACACTTAACGCACAGACCTGCGCTGCAGAGTGCACTAACAACTAGCATCAAAAGGCTGCTGCAAAGGGACTTTGTCTAGTGACAGAACCTCATCTTGAGGATTAGACAGATTACCTCTCAGGGCAACTTGCTTGCTTCTCTTTACACCTGCTCACTTAATGCCTACCTGCATACGTGCTGCAGCCTGTCATGCCTTGCAGTGCTGTACCTTTGAGTGTATTAGTTCTTCAGACAGAACCAAAAGGCTCTCACTATTGCATAATGATATCTTCTTTTGTGCAGACACACAGTCAGTAAGGATCTGTAAAGGAGTGGGGGCTTTCTTGATTTACAGCACACACCAAGATGACAAACTAATACATGCACTGCCAACACACTGCACAGTCATTCAACCAAATGGCTGTATCAGAAACTGGGTAGGGGAATAGTCCTCAATCCAATTAAGATGAATATCATTGTCACTCACGAGTCCTGGTACCATCAGTCAGGGGCTCAGTTCATGCACTGTCCAGTGGCTTGGCCATGGATAATTGTCAAATCAGGCAATAGCAGTGGGGTGATCTGCCTGACTGCAGTCCAGGGACTGGGCGATGGTCAATCCTGTAGGCCAGCAGCAGTCAGGAGAATCACATATCGTCAATCAGGAAGTTACAAATAAAGTGGTCAGGGGTCTGGCCATTCATGTTTAGATCTGCTCATCGAATCTGGTCAGAGGTCTGGGAGTACAGAATACAGTCCTTGGGGGCAGTCCATTGATCATTCAGAGTGTACAAGGAAGATGCTAGGACGCCAAGGAATCTCATGCCAAAAGGGTGGGGCAGTCAAGGTTGGATGGGGGAATGGGTGAAGCAGTGGCAAGTAGTGGCAAGACAAGGGGAAAGCCAAGGTTGGATGGGGAATTTGGGGGATTATGATTGGGGCAGGGAATTTGAGTAAGAATAAGGAATATTCTACACAGTACAACAGGTATAACTCAGGCCTATGGCAGCTACTCATGGCAGCATCTTTTATCTGTTGAAAGTGAGACAAGTTAAAGGAGAAATTATTCAAAGTGAGAATAAGCTTGGGTATGTGGAGGAGGATGCTGGTGGTGGATAGGACTGTTCAGGCCTTTTTCAAAGAATAAGGTGGAGCCTTCAGACTATACTGGTGGGAGTGGATGTGTAGAGGTGAATATCAAGTTTCAAGGGCCAGGAAAATGGAAATTGTTGAATTGACATAGAGTGTCAGAGGGATCAAGTAGGAAGAGGCTTGGGCAAGAGAAAAAGAAATAGAATCAATATAGGAAGAAATACGTTCAGTGGAACAGCAACAAGCTGAAATGATCATGTTGCCAGAGCAATCCTGTTTTGAATTTTAGGAAGGAGGTAAAAGCAGGCTGATTGGGTTGGGGGTGCTTTGATTTAGGAAGGGAAGCTGAGATCAGAGATCAGACGGTGCTGGAAATAACAGCTATTTGACATTCAGTGTGAGGGATCTGAGTATGAGGAAGATGTTTTTGAGTTGGTGCTCATTCTCTGAAAACAATGTATATGGTATCCTTGGCTTTATTGATAAGAGCACAGAATACAAGAACAAGCATTTTATGTTGAAATTGTATTAAATCCTAACTCAATCCCAGCTAGAGGATTACATCAATTTGTGGGCATTACACTTCAAAAATGTTGTGTAAACATCAGAGTTAGTGCAGAAAAGATTCATAGAAATGATTCCAGGGATGAAGAACTATAGTTATGTAGAATGACTGGAGCAGTTGATCTTACATGTGAGGCAATGTTGTCTATCACCTCCAGCATCAGTGGACCAAATACTGTTCTCCTGCATGATAGTAATGCTATGATCTTCTCGTTCTCAATGGTTGTCATCATTTTATACTGTTTCGTATGATCTGGGATCTCTTGGATAGATTATTTTCCACCAATCATTATGTTGGCATTGTATGGGCTACTAATACCATGTGGGGAGGGATGCCCGTATGAATCCTCGGCAAAAGACTGCCCCAAAATTGATGAATATTAAATAGGCTTACTTAATAATATTACTTAATAGCTAGTTACATTACATTTAAGATACATGATTACCTTTTGTGAAACATCAGGCTTAACTTAAGAATATGTTCATATTAAAACTATTCAAACATTCATAACATTACACAACTCTGGAACTAAAGGGGTTTTCTCCTCACACACTCAGTACTTATCATGCTTATCATGTGAAGTCAGTTAACCCTTTCAGATACAGTCATATACCACAAATGAGACTATCTTCATTGGAGTTAGAGGATATTTGATAGAGGTATTCAAAATCATGAGGGATCTGGACAGAATAGATGGGAAAGATCTTTTGCTATTGGTGAAAGGATTGAGAATGACTTAAGTAGCTGGTTAAAAAAAAAGCAATTGTGACATCTGTGTTGAATGTATTGCTTAAGTGAATGAAGGAGACAAAGTTAATAGAGGCATTCAAAAGGGAACTGGATTGTTACCTGAAAAGGAAGCATGTGCAGGATTACTAGGAAAAAGGGGATAGCATTTGATGCATTGCTCATTCAGAGAACTGATGCAGACATGATGGGCTAATTAGCCTGCTCTGTGCTGTAGCCATTCATAATCCTGTATTTCCATAAAATATTTAGCATCTATTAAAGTATTCTATCCTTTTCACTGCATATAATACCACAACGATTAGGTAAGAATTTCACATACAGCTCTTGGGAAAGATGGCAAAGCTCTCATGTGAATGAAAACACATTATCCTAACAACTGATATGTTGTTTGATCACAATACGTTTAAACATTAAGATCTACTGTACACATGATCCAACCACAGCATTTCAATTGAGGGTTTCCATTACACTTGGATATCTGTTGCATCTTTTCACAGTTTCTCAGGCAACCTCAATATCTGCCAGTCTCACACGGTAACATTTCTTCAGCATGTTGTTATCAATACTAAGCTAGTCAATTGAAATTTAACAAAAGAAACAAAATGTGAACGTTTAACAATAATCATAAGATAAGTAAGATAATATCATAGGTCAATAGCCTGGTGAATGTGTTTAAGCATAACTCAACCTCAATAGAGTACCTCTTGGTTAGAATTTATTAATGAATCTGTAACATTTTGAGAGAACAGGTTGTAATTTTCTCTTTGGGAGAGTAGGACTTTAACCAAATCCTCCAAATCCACCAGTATTTTCATCTGTCTGGAGTCAATAATCCTAACTGATATAAGAGAATCAGGATGATGTGGATAAAGCAGGAAAGTAGAGATGATGCTTATTGGATCAATCATAATCTCATGAAATAGTGGAGCAGACTTGATGGACTAAATGACCTGCTTCTATTCCTATGTTTTGTGATCTTATGCGCTTCCTGTATCATTGTCATCACCAATCACCATTCCCAACCACCCAATGTAAGGCCAGAGAAAGGATGTTGCAATTGGAATACCACATATTCTCCAAGACCCAGAAAATATTTGGCCAACAACAATAAATAACCAGGCAGCAATGGAGTGTGAAGAGACAGGAGGTAGGTCCATTCTCTCTGTTTGGAAGGCAGTGCGGATTTGCAATTGATATACTCATCTTTTGCTATGCAGTGTGATGGACAGGAAATTAGCCATGAACATAGGGCTTCTTCCCACAGCCACTTTCAAATGGTGAGATGAGCATGGGCTGCCAGTGACAATCCTGACCAGAAACAAGGTGTGTCAGACAGAAATTCAGTTCAGAAGAAAGAGATGACTCTACACCTCAGTGATCCATTTTGCAACTATTTCATTATAATCCTTTATAATTTCTGGTGGGATTATGGATGTTTATTGTCCAACATTCCAAATGTTACAACTGAATTAAGGAGCAGTGAAATTACTCCTTTTCTTGTCTAACTCTTCCACTGACCACAATAATGTTAGAATTTAAAAGGGACATGACATTAACAATTTATTATATAACACATCAGCTAGATTCCTTTAAGAGTAAAGAACTAGTGTTGAAATTACTTTGGCCAAGTAACAGCTAATTTTGGAAAAATAATTACTCATATTTCCTAAATTGTGGCACAGTGGCACTGTGTTTAGCACTGTTGCCTCACAGCACTTAGGGACCTGTGTTTGATTCCAGCCTTGGGTAACCATGTGGAGTCTGTCTGTTTTCCCCATGTCTGCATGGGTTTCTGCTGGCTGCTCCAGTTTTCTCCCACATTCTAAGGATTTACAGACTAGGTGAAATGGCCATGTGAGGTTGTGGATATAGACTGAGTCTGGCTGGAATGCTCTTCAGTGGGATGTAAATTTGATTGGCCAATAGCCTCTTCGTACACTATAGGAATTCTATGACTCTGTAAATGTTAGTCTGCAATCAAAGCTGATGTCACTGGTGTCTTCTTGGACCAATTATGGCAGGCCGAACCACTTTTTCAGAGATTATATAGTAGACTTAGAATTCTTCCGGAAAGATTGGTCTACTTTTAAAGGATGGAATCTTCTATTGGGTTTTCAATTTTCAAACTTTCAGAGATATTTCTGAGAAAAATATCAGTCAAAAGGAGACAGTAAAGGCTGCTGCTTCAGGAGGTTACCTCATTGCCTTGGTCTTTAAATCCATTACCTTTATTCCCCCCACCCCAAACTGGTCATGTGACTTCTCTCTAAAAGTGGACCGAGGGACAGCAGTTGAGCAGCTTGTATTCTTTGCAAATGTAACATTTTTCTCTGCTGCAGTCAGTCCTCTTTACTTTGCGAAGTGTTCTTCCCAAAAAGTCCAAGGTACAGATACATGCCCAGTTCATGATAATCTAGTTTAGCATTTCAGATAAAGCATCTTCATAATATAAATAGAGAAGCTCCCAAGAATAATGCAACAGACAGCAGAAATATTTAAAGCTGAACACATCTTTGTCCAAAGCAACAAATAAGACTACCTTTACAGCAGGGAATTTACTTTTCAAGCCCAAAACTCTTGATAGGTAGTTGCTTTTTTATTAAGGGGAGGTGATGGCGTAATGAAATTGTCGCCAGACTGTTAATCCATAGACCTAGTCAATATTCTGTGGACTCAGGTTTGAATCTGGCCACAGCAGGATTCTGGAGTCTAATGATGATCACAAATCCAATGTTGCTTGTTGGGAAAAATCCATCTGGTTCACTGATGCCCTTTAGGGAAAGTACCTGCCAACTTTACATGGTCTGGCTTACATGTGACTTCAGACCCAGAACAATGTGGTTGACTCTTAATGGCCCTCCAGGCAATTAGGGATGGGCAATAAATGCTGGCCTAGCCAGTAATGCCTTCTTCCTGTCAATGAATAGAACAAATGTTGTCAGGAATAATTAACCATGGTTGACCCCGAGAACTAAGTAGTGATAAAGTCAAAAAAAAATCACACGACACTGAATTAGAGCCCAACAGGCTCATTTGAAACTTTTTAAAATTCATTCGTAGGACTTGGGTGTCACTCGCTGGCCAGCATTGATAGCCCTTCCCTATTTGCCCTTGAGAAGGTGTTGATAAGTTGTCTTCTTGAATCGCTGCAGTCCACTTGCTGTGGGTTGACCACAATGCTAGAAGTCGGGGTGTGGGGGGGGGGTGGATTTCCAGGATTTTGACCAAACGACTGTGAAGGAATGGCAGTATACTTCCAAGTCAGGGTGGTGAGTGGCTTGCAGGTGAACTTGCAGGTGGTGGTGTTCCCAAGTACCTGCTGCCATTGTCCTTCTAGATGGAAGTGGTCATGGGATTGGAAGGTGCTGTTCACCTTGGCCGAATTTTAGATCTAACCAAGTGCCATAGCCTCTGCTCGGTCGTGCCAATGTACCATGCCTCAGGACATCCTTGCCTGCAGCATGTGAGAAAGACAACATTGGCCGAGTCACATGAGTACCTGCCACGTACATGGTGGGTGGTGTCCCCACATGTCTTGCAGTGGTTGCCATGACAGGGTTGTACAGTGTTGTGGTCAATGTTGTCCTGCAGGCTGGGCAGTTTGCTACGGACAATGATCTGTTTAACATTTGACAGTTGTTTAAAGGCGAGAAGTGAAGGTGTAGGGAAGGTCTTGGCGAGGTGCTCATCTTTATCGATAATGTGTTGTGGGCTGTGAAGAACATGGCATAGTTTTTTGGCTCCTGGGAAGTACTGGACACTGAAGGGTACCCTATAGGTTGCAACCTGTGTCTGTCTCCTGAGAAGGTCATTACAGTTTCTTTGCTATGGCACATTGGAACTGGTGATCGATGAGTTGAGCATTGTACCTTGTTCTTGTGAGGGCATCCTTGAGCACTTTCAGGTGTCTGTTGTGTTCCTTCTCATCTGAACAGATCCAGTGTATGCATAGGACTTGCCCGTAGAGGATGGCAGTTTTAATATGTTTTGGGTGGAAGCTAGAGAAGTGCAGCATCTTGAGGTTATCCGTGGGCTTGTGGATGCTGAGGTACCCATCCTTAATGGAGATGCATGTGTCAAAGAATGAGACAGATGGTGGGATGAAACTCGTTGATATCACTGTGTAGTTGTTTCAATGGCTCCTCACCGTGGGTCTAGAGGAAGAAAATGTCGTCAGTATATCTGGTGTATAGTGTTAGTTGTAGGTCCTGTCTAGAGAAGAAGTCTTGTTCGAACTTCCTCAGTAGACAGACACAGGCTCCAATTGATACGGTACCGTTCATTATCCAGTACTTCCTGGGAACCTGTAACCCATTCTAAAAGCTAGAGCTTCCAAATAAACCTGGTGGACTATAACCTGGTGTTGTGTGATTTTTAACCAACTCCCAAGAGGATTTGTCGTTTTGCCCCTTTTCCAGTCGAGTCAGCTGCAGGTAGATTGTGAAGGATTTCTTGAACAAGCACTTAACAAATTCCTCACCATCCAGGCCCTTAACACTATATCAGTCCCAGTCTATATTTAGAAAGTTAAAATTAAAGTTAAGGTTAAAGAAAATCCAAAGATTCTGCAAGTATATGAAGGGAAAAACAGTAACTAGGGAGAGAAGAGGGCCCCTTAAAGATCAATAATGCTGTCTATCTGTCAAACCACAAGCTCCTCAACAAATATTTCTATCAGTATTTATTGTGGAGAAAGATATGAAAGCCAGGGAACTCAGGGAAATAAATACTATTACAACCCTCATGCTCTTACAACTATCTGCAATCTCCCTACAATTTCCCACTGACTGTTGGGGACCTTAGAACAAGCCCATCAAATTGAACACCCCAGTTCCACCCATATAGTTTCAATAAATACTGTCATGATGTTCTCCCTAATGAAAAATGCCACTTCCCCCTCTTCTTTGCTTTCCCTTCTATCCTTTCTATAGCATCTGTATCCTGGAAAGTGAGCTGCCAATCCGGTTCATCCTTCAGTCATGTTCCTGTAACCGCTATATTATCCCAGTCCCATTTCCCATCCATGATCTGAGTTCATCTGCCTTATCTGTCACGCCTCTTGCATTGGAATAAACCCAGTTTAATTCATCAGTCTACCCTCATTCCCTGCGATGATCTTGCTTGTCTTGTCTATTTAACTTGCTCTGTTTAACTTCTGTACCAGCCACAATTTTCCCTCTTGTCTCACTACTGCTTAGGGTCGCACCACTGTTTAAACCCTCCTGAGTAATTCGAGCAAAACTTCCCACCAGGATATTGGTCCCCTTCCAGTTCAGATGCAATCCATCTCTGTTGTACAGGTCACTTCTACCCCTGAAGAGATCCCAACGATCGAACAATCAGAATCCCTGCCCCTTGCACTAGCTTCTCAGCCACATATTGATCTTCCCTAACCTCTTATTCCTACTCTTGCTAAAATTTGGCACCGGAATAATCCAGAGATCACTATCATTGAAGTCCTACTTTTGAACCTCCTGCCTAACTGTCTGCATTCACTCTGCAGGACCTCATTCCTTTCTCTATTGATGTTGTCAGTACCAATGTGTTCGACAATCTCTGGCTGGTCACACTCCCGTTTGAAAACTTCCTGCAACTTTTCCAAGACATCCGCGGCCCTGGCACCAGAGAAGCAACACACCATCCTGCAGACTTGCTTGTGGTCACAGAGATTCCTGTTTGTGCCCCTGACTGGAGAATCCTCAATCACAATTGCTCGCTTGGACTTTGCCATACTGTGCTGTACAGTAGAGCCTGTCAGGGTGATACAGAGCTGGCTGCTACTGTTGCTATTTTCTCTTGAGAGGCTAACCCCCCACAACAATATTCAAAACAGTAAACTTACTTGAGAGGGGGATAGTCACAGCAGACTTCTGCACTGCCTGCCTACATCTCCTTGTGGCACATATCGACCTGACTGAACCTGTGGTGTGATGAGGTCTGTGAAGCTACTACCTATCACATTCTCTGCCTCCTGTGTGCTCCTCAGTACTTTCAACTGCTGTTCGAAACAATTCATCTAGTATGAGAGAAGATGTAGCCAGACATGCTTTCTACAGACATATCACCAGGGACACTTGGCTGCTCCCTTATCTCCCACATCTGACCAAAGAAGCATATCACTCCACTGGCTACCGTTTCTTCCCAGTTAACAGCTAGCAGACTGAGGGAACATAAATTGGTCTTACCTTGCCCTCACCGTTTTGCTGTTCACCCTTCTCAACAAAGCTCAGTGTTCACCTGGGCCTGCTATTAGATCTAACCAGCAGCACTTGGACCATGAAACACCCCCTGACAAAAATGGCTAGTCCAAAGCACAAGAATGGCTTCCTCCCCCACTTCTCTCAACTCCCATGCTGAGCTGAACTCCCAGCATTTTTACTCGCTTACAGTCCATATTGCAATAGCCCTATCCTTTGCAAACTGAAGGAACATATCGTCATAAAAGCTTGGGGGCGTGGCCTTTCCCTGTTGTATTCTGCCAGGAGAGTTGAATTGTCTGTTTAGCATTTGAACAGAAGTTTGCAGTTAACTTCCTTGTTGCATTGTCCATTGTAATGCCTCGATCAATCACAGTCTATTTGCCAAATTATCGGCTTCCGTTTCTCATGATGTGTAAATTGTACTTTCTTTTAAGAGGTAGTATCCTTATGTTTCTGTCCTGATAGCTTAAGATGAAGCCTATTGTATCATATACCTCTTGGATGAGGTGTATGCATTTATTACAAAGTTTGAGAATGGCACAAAATTAGATGAGAAGCAAGTAGGACTTCAAATTACTGCCAATACCATTGATAGCAAGGATAGAAATAATAAAAAAAGGTGGCAAACATAAAAACTGATTGTAAAGGTTTCTGAAGGCATATAAGGAGAAAAAAAGTTGTTGAAATTATATTCTGGATTTGAGTGGTTCTGGAAAAGCACAGCAGTTCAGGCAGCATCCGAGGAGCAGGAAAATCAACGTTTCGGGCAAAAGCCCTTCATCGGGAATCCCTGATAAAGGACTTTTGACCGAAACGTCGATTTTTCTGCTCCTCGGATGCTGCATGAACTGCTGTACTTTTCCAGCACCACTCTAATCCAGAATTTGGTTTCCAGCATTTGCAGTCATTGTTTTTACCTTGTTGAAATTATATGTCCATTCCTTACTAGAAAAGAATTAATAGAGATCAAAAAAATGGTTGACCAACCAAATACATATTGTTCGGTGTTCATGAAAAGCAACACAAATGACATACCAGAAATACTGGGGAATACAGGGTTTACTTAAAATGAGGAACTGAGAGAAATCAGTATTAGAATGGAAATGGTATTAGAGAAAATTGATGGGCTTTAAGGCCAATACATACGCAAACTCTAATAATCCACATCTTTGTATACTTAAGGAAGTAAGGCCCTAGAAATTATATTGATTTTGGTGGACAGAATGGAGGATTGTGAATCTAATGACTGTATTAATAAAGGGAAGCAAAGAGAAAGCCAAGAATTCCAGACCAGTTGCTCAACGTCAGTAGTGGAGAAAATGCTAGAGATCACTACAAAATATTTAATAGCTGAGTATTTGGAAAACAGTGGCAGGATCAGACAGAGTCAAGCAAAATCAAGCTTGACAAATCTCTTGCAATTTTTCAATAATGTAACTAGTACATTTGAACTTGGAAAGTCAGGTGATGTGGTTTATTTGGATTTTCAGAAGGCTTTGACAAAAGTCCCATAGAACTTGTAAAATTAAACGTATAGGCTTGGTGGTAGTGTATTGAGATGGATGGAAAGCTGTTTAGCAGTCAGAAAACAAAGAGTAGAAATAAACAGTTCTTTTCCCAAATTGCAGGTGGTGAGGTACTCCATCTACTCAAAATAAATTAATGATTTGGAAGAGGGAACAAAAGGTAATATTTCTAAATTGCAGATGACACAGAGGTTGGGAGGATGAGCTTTGAGGAAATCATTTGGCCAACTGAGTGAGTGATGGGAAGTCCAGAAGTAGGGGTTACAGTAAATGAATACAGGATAAGCCATTTAGGACTGAGAGGATGGGCATTGTTTTCAGCTAGACAGTAGTGACCCTTAATTTTGAGTGAATTTTAGTTCAGAAGGAGGGATGTCTTACTGCAGATATACAGGGCTTTGATATTATGGGGTCTTCTGGTGCAGTAGTCATTTGGTACACCTGATCCAGGAGGCCTGGTTTCAAGTCCCACATGCTCTATAGGTGTGAAATAACATATCTGAACATGTGTATATCTGCAGAAATATCTACAGTATGTTACATGAGCACATCTGAGTATTGTGTGCAGTTTTGGTCTCTCTCCTAAAAATGAGTGCAATGGAAGTTCACTTGGCTGATATTGTGGAGGCAGGGCTGTCCTCTGATGAGAGATTGGTTTGACGAGCCTATATTTACTAGATTTTGAGGAATAAGAGGATATCTATTTTAATGATAAAATTCTGGCAGGACTAGACATACTAGATTCAGTAAAGATGTTTCTCCTGGTTGGGAGTCCTAGAACTGGGGCAACAGTCTTAGGATTTGGGGTACACCATTTAGGAGGGCGATGAGGAAACATTTCTTCACTCTTAAGATAGTCAACCTGTGGAATTATGTACAACAGCAGGATGTAGAGGCTGGATCACTGAGAATAGTCAAGAAAGAATGATTTCCTGGTCTCCACCCATTCCTCTGAGAATTAGAAGCTTCAACTGTCATGGTCTCTGAAGTTGATTCTGTGCTTGTGATCTGCTTACACCATTTTAGTCAATACACACACAGATACTCACTGATGTCCTCAGCTCTGAGCTGGTGGAACTTGTGGAGTGAGGCTAGGATAGTCTCCTCTTGCATCTCAGATTTAAATGCTGGTCCCTTAGGTGACTGACCTGTTGAAGAACGCATGAAGGTGAGTAAGGCTCGACTGTGCAGACCAACAAACTAGTATCACTCCACTACCCTAAGATGATGGACATACAGCAAATAAGGGAGCGGCATGGTGGCTCAGTGGTTAGCATTGCTGCCTCACAGCGCAGGAATTGAACCCGGGTTCAATTCCTGCCTCGGGCAACTGTCTGTGTGGAGTTTGCACATTCTCCCTGTGTCTGCGAGGGTTTCTTCCCGCAGTCCAAAGATGTGCAGGTTAGGTGAATTGGCCATGCTAAATCGCCTGTAGCGTTTGGTGCATTAATCGGGGTAAATGTAGGGGAATATGTCTGGGTAGGTTACTCTGTGGAGGGTCGGTGTGGATTTGTTGGGTCGAAGGGCCTGTTTCCACACTGTAGGGAATCCAATCTAATCTAAATCCATTTTACATATGGTCTTTTCATGTACTGCTCATGGCTGAAGGGACCAAGCTTGAGAAATATGTTCTGCCACAAGTGCCTCACATGAAGCTACCAGATGTCATTGTGAATTTTTTTTATGTTGATCTCTCTAGCCACTGATGATTGTGCTGGCACATATCAATTCACAGGCGCTGATGCCACTTAACTCAATCCTCAGAAAGTCCCTCTTGGATGAGATATTGATGTCCAGCAACTTTCTATCATACTGGTAAACAACCTTGAATCCATATTTTTGGATCATCTGCCTCCTCACCATACATAAAGACCTTGGGAGAGCAACCACTTTCCATCACGATGCAATGTGGTTCTCTATATATCAGTTCAGATTAATATGTGGAATTCATTATCACGGAAAGCCGTGGAATTTGGGTCACTGAGCATATTCAGAAGAGAAATTGATACATTTTTGAATATTAAAGGAGTCAATGAGTATGGAAAGGAAGTGGAAATATGGCATTGACTTAAAGGATCAGCCATGATCACACTGAATGGCAGGGCAATCTCGAGGGGCCAAGTGGCCTACTCTTGCTCCTAGCTTCCTTGCTCCAATGTGACATATACCATGGAGATGAGTCCTTGTGGAGAAAAAGTCTTTAAGTGTATTAACAAGACAACTCTATATATTGATATGTTATGTCATTCCTATGATTATTGAGATTACTGGTATTCATACATTCATACTGATTAGTTGCTTAACTGACTGCCACGGAATGATATAATATTGATTTGGTCCTGCAGTATATGCCTGTAAAATAATCCAGCAAGTGAACTGGAAATTTCACAGTCAGACAGCAAGGTGTTGAGAACACTGGCCTTTTAAAACATCAGCTTAGTTCAACAAGTCAGTGTGTGTTTGTGAGTCAGACAGAAGTGGTAGCTACTTACCCCATACATTTATCACACTCTGCATCAAGGGATAGATTATCCATCACCATGTACCAAAGATGGCAGAAATCTCAAACCACTTCCAACAAGGTTGAGTTAATCAGAGGTAGAGATACAACACCTTGTTGCATGACCATAGTTTCCATGATGATGATAGTTATAGGAGAACACATTACAGGTAGGGGAAAGGTGACCATGATTCGTTATAGCTAAGTTTCCTTGTGGGTCACATGTACATCATCAGAATTTAGGAGTTCTCTTATCAGGACGCGATGTGTTTTGTCTTGGTTTTCAATTGTGATGGATTGTATAGCTTGCCATCTGTGCTGCTGTGCAAATAGACCCCTCCATAGCTGTGTGAAGATAAAGGATGGGAGGATGAAGGGGAGTTATCAGAAAGGGTGTTAGTGAGCCAACAGACTATACTGTCAAGTGTATATTGTTAATGAAGGAGCAGGTTTGATGGACAGCCGAAGTTGCCCAATTTTCTGAAAGAGTTAGTTGAAGACATATGTCCTATTGTTTGCACTTCTCTTGTAGCTGGCCGAAGCGGAAGATTATGTCCACAGCAGGTCTGCAGGGGTGACGAATAGCTTGAAGAGAGATTTCCAATGTTGATGGTTTATGCAGAGAAGCTTGTCTCTCACACTGACCATCCTTTCCCCTTTCACAGGCACATTCTATTATAGGGACTGCACTCATCCAGGTAAATGGAGAGTATTCCATCAGGAACAAGCTTGTACCTTGTAGATGATGGACAGGCTTTTGGGAGTCAGAAAATGAATTATTCACTGTAGTATTCCAAGCTACTGACCTGCTCTTGTAGCCATTGTGTTTATGTAGTAAATCCAGTTGAGTTGGTGTTGATAGTGGGGGATTCAGTGATGGTAACAGAGGGAGATGGTTAGATTGTCTCTTATTGGTGAAGGTAAAAACAATGACTGCAGATGCTGGAAACCAGATTCTGGATTAGTGGTGCTGGAAGAGCACAGCAGTTCAGGCAGCATCCAAGGAGCTTTGAAATCGACATTTCGGGCAAAAGCCCTTCATCAGGAATAAAGGCAGTGAGTCTGAAGCGTGGAGAGATAAGCTAGAGGAGGGTGGGGGTGGGGAGAGAGTAGCATAGAGTACAATAGGTGAGTGGGGGAGGGGATGAAGGTGATAGGTCAGGGAGGAGAGGGTGGAGTGGATAGCTGGAAAAGGAGATAGGCAGGTAGGACAAGTCCGGACAAGTCATGGGGACTGTGCTGAGCTGGAAGTTTAGAACTAGGGTGAGGTGGGGGAAGGGGAAATGAGGAAACTGTTGAAGTCCACATTGATGGCCTGGGGTTGAAGTGTTCCGAGGCGGAAGATGACGCGTTCTTCCTCCAGGCATCAGGTGGTGAGGGAGTGGCGGGTGAAGGAGGCCCAGTACCTCCATGTCCTTGGCAGAGTGGGAGGGGGAGTTGAAATGTTGGGCCACGGGGCGGTGTGGTTGATTGGTGTGGGTGTCCCGGAGATGTTCCCTAAAGCGCTCTGCTAGGAGGTCCCAGTCTCCCCAATGTAGAGGAGACTGCATCGGGAGCAACAGATACAATAAATGATATTAGTGGATGTGCAAGTAAAACTTTGATGGATGTGGAAGGCTCCTTTAGGGCCTTGGATAGAGGTGAGGGAGAAAGTGTGGGCGCAAGTTTTACAGTTCTTGCGGTGGCAGGGGAAAGTGCCAGGATGGGAGGTGGGTTGTAGGGGGGCGTGGACCTGACAAGGTAGTCACGGAGGGAATGGTCTTTGCGGAAGGCGGAAAGGGGTGGGGAGGGAAATATATCCCTGGTGGTGGGGTCTGTTTAGAGGTGGCGGAAATGTCGGTGGATGATTTGGTTTATGCGAAGGTTGGTAGGGTGGAAGGTGAGCACCAGGGGCGTTCTGTCCTTGTTACAGTTAGAGGGGTGAGGTCTGAGGGCGGAGGTGCGGGATGTAGACGAGATGCGTTGGAGGGCATCTTTAACCACGTGGGAAGGGAAATTGCGGTCTCTAAAGAAGGAAGCCATCTGGTGTGTTCTGCGGTGGAACTGGTCCTCCTGGGAGCAGATCCGGCGGAGGCGGAGGAATTGGGAATAAGGGATGGCATTTTTGCAAGAGGTAGGGAGGGAAGAGGTGTAATCCAGGTAGCTGTGGGAGTCGGTTCGTCGGTGGCCCAACATTTCAACTCCCCCTCCCACTCTGCCGAGGACATGGAGGTACTGGGCCTCCTTCACCGCCACTCCCTCACCACCAGACGCCTGGAGGAAGAACGCCTCATCTTCCGCCTCGGAACACTTCAACCCCAGGGCATCAATGTGGACTTCAACAGTTTCCTCATTTCCCCTTCCCCCACCTCACCCTAGTTCTAAACTTTCAGCTCAGTAACTGTCCCCATGACTTGTCCGGACTTGTCCTATCTGCCTATCTCCTTTTCCACCTATCCACTCCACCCTCTCCTCCCTGACCTATCACCTTCATCCCCTGCCCCACTCACCCATTGTACTCTATGCTACTTTCTCCCCACCCCCACCCTCCTCTAGTTTATCTCTCCACGCTTCAGACTCACTGCCTTTATTCCTGATGAAGGGCTTTTGCCCGAAACGTCGATTTCAAAGCTCCTTGGATCCTGCCTGAACTGCTGTGCTCTTCCAGCACCACTAATCCAGAGTCTTATTGGTGAAGGTCATAGCCTGGCATTTGTGAGCCCAAGCCCGGATACCATCCAGATCTTGCTGCAATGAACATGGATTGCTTCAGTATCTGAGAAGTCGCGAGCTATGCTGAACATTGTACAATCATTGGCAAACATCCACACTTCTGACTTTATGATGGAGGGAAGCTCATTAATGAAGCTGTTGTGGAAGTAGTTGGGCCTAGGATGTTACTCTGGGGAACTCCTGTTGAGGTGTCCTGGAGCTAGGATGGCTAACTTCCAAAAATCACGATAACCTTTCTATGTGGAGGAGGAGAAAGTGAGGACCGCAGATGCTGGAGATCAGAGTCAAAAGGTGAATCCCTCACTGAAAAGAAAAACCAGTTAGGCAGGGAGCTGATGTTTCAATGATGGGGGCCCCCAAGGGGGCTGAGAGATAAATGGGACAGGCTGGGGCTAGGGGAAAGGTAGCTGGGAATGCGATAGGTAGATGAAGGCGGGGATGAATGTAATATGTCAGAGGGAGGGTGGAATGGATAGGTGGGAAGGAAGATAGACAGGTAGGACAGTTCAAGAGAGCAGTGGTGAGTTAGACGGTTGGATTTGGGATAAGGTGGGGGAAGGGGAGATAATGAAACTGGTGAAATTGACATTGATCCCATGTGGTTGGAGTGTCCCAAGGTGGAAGTTGTAGTGTTCAGGTGGCTAGGATTTGGTGACGGAGGAGGTCCAGGACTTGCATGCCCTTGGCAGAGTGGGAGGGAGAGTTGAAGTGTTCAGCCACAGGGTGGTGGGGTTGTTTGGTGCGTGTATCCTGGAGATGTTCCCTGAAATGCTCCGTAAGTTGGTGTCCTGCCTTCCCAATGTAGAGGAGACCATATTGAGACCAATGCACACAGTAGATGAGGTGTTTGGATGTGCAGGAAAGTCTCTGCTGGATGAGGAAGGATCCTTTGGGGCCTTTGACTGCTGGAAGAGGCTGAGATAGATTATTCACTCAGCACTTCTGACTGAAGATTGCTGTGAAAGCTTTAGTCTTGTCTTTTGCACTGATGTGTTAGGCTCTCCCATCATTCAGGATAGGGATATTTAAGGAGTCTCCTCCTCCAGTGAGTTGTTGAATTGTCCATTACCAATCAAGATTGCATGTGACAATCTGATCCCTTAGTTGTGTGGTCTCTTAGCTCTGCCTATCATTTGCTGCTTATGCTGTTTGGTGGCTTCACCAGGTTGACAACTCATCTTAATATATGTTTGGTGCTGCTCTTGGCATGCTTGCTGCCTTTGAACCAGGGTTGATCCTTGGCTTGATGGTAAAGCTTGAGTACAGAAATATGCTGGGCCATGAGATTATAGACTGTGCTGGAGTACAGTTCTGCTGCTGTTAATGGCCCACAGCACCTCATGGATGCCCCGTCTTAAGTTCCGAGAGAGCTGTTCGAAGTCTGTCCCATTTAGCACAGTGACAGTGCCACACAACATGATGGAGGTTACTCTCAATGTGAAGGCAGGATTTCATCTCCACAAGAACTGTGCTGTGGTCACTCTTACTGATACTGTCATGGACAGATATATCTGCAGCTGGCAGATTAGTAAGAATGAGGTCAAGTATGTTTTTCCCTCTTGTTGGTTTCCTCACCATCTTCCACAGACCTAGTCTAGTAGCTGTATCCTTTAGGACCCAACCTGTTCAAATGTACATTTTGTGCCCTTGCCACTCATGCTTCCTCTAAATGTTGTTCAATGTGGACGATTATTGATTCAGAGAAAGTGAGGACTGCAGATGCTGGAGATCAGAGTCAAGAGTCTGATACTGGAAAAGTACAGCAGGTCAGGCAGCATCCAAGGAGCAAGAGAATCAATGTTTCAGGTGAAGGGCTTATGCCTGACATGTCAATTCTCCTGCTCCTTGGATGCTGCCTGACTTGCTGTGCTTTTCCAGCACTACACTCTCGACAATTATCGATTCATCAGCTGAGGGAGGATGATACGTGGTAATCAGCAGGAGGTTTCCTTGCCCTTGGTTAATCTGAAGCCAAGAGAGTTCACTGGGTCCAGAGTCAATGTTACTGACTCTCAGGGCAGCTCCATCCCGACTGTGCTGCCACCTCTTGCGTGGCTGTCCTGACAATTGGACTGGACATATTCAGGGAAGGTGATGGTGGTATCTGTGACATTGTCTGTAGATATGATTCCATGAGTATGACTATGTCAGGCTGTTGCTTGACTAGTTTGTGAGCTGGCTCTCCCAATAGACCCCAGATGTGAATGGGGAGGAATTTGCAGGTTCAACAGGGCTGTTTCTGCCATTGTCTTTACTGTTGCCTAGTTCAATGCCAGGTGATCTGATTAGTTTCATTTCTTCGAGACTTTGTAGTGACTGGTACAACTGAATAACATTTCAGAAGCAATTGAAAGTTGCATTTTGCTATGAGTCTGGAGTCACATGTAGGCCAGACCAGATGAGGATGGCAGAATTCCTTCCCTGAAGAACATTCACAAAATCGATAGGCTTTTCCAACAATTGATAATGATTTCATGATCATCAGCAAATTCTTAATTCCAGACTTTTGTTTAAATTGAATGCAAATTCCAACATTTGCTGTGGCAGGATTCAAACCTGGGTCCCCAGAATATTAGCTGAGTTTCTGAAGTAATATTAATGATAATACCAATAGGCCATTGCCTTCCCTGATCCAGGGCAGTTTTCTCTGTCATTGCCAGGACTACCAGATGTGGCATTCCATGACAACAACTCATCCTCCTTCAGACCCTCTTCTTATGCAGTGAAATTGGGGCAAAACTGAGTTTTAGATATTAAGGTCTTAACTTCTCTGATTGGTTGCTACAAGCTCTGATGCCTTCCTCTTCACGTTGTATCATGCATTCCTTTGCTATATTACCTTCCCCACCATCACGTGTCAGCCGCAGACAATCTGACAGGAATGCTGAAGCTCCTTGAGTTCTCCTTGCACATTTCCTAGCAATTCCTTCCAACGCATATTGCTGGCAACACATATGAGCTGGAAAAAGAACATTTGGATACCACTAGGTTCAAAGGATTTATCATATGATTGCTTGGAGTGAGAAAGTCAAAAAGTTAAAGGAGACTGAATCTATTTACTGTTCAGTTAAAAAAAAAAGTGAGAGTGGAAAGCAGTCGAGAGTGTGGTGCTGGAAAAGCACAGCAGGTCAGGCAGCATCCCAGGAGCAAGAGAATCAACATTTCGGGCAAGAGCCGAAACTCCACCAGGAATTAGGCTTCTGGGCCAGGGGGCTGAGAGATAAATGGGAGGGGGGTGGGGCTGGGGGAGAGGAAGGTAGCTGAGAATGTGATAGGTAGATGGAGGTGGGGGTAATGGTGATAGGTTGGAGAGGAGAGTGGAGCGGATAGATGTGAAGGAAGATGGACAGGTAGGAAGGTTCAAGAGGGCAAAGCTGGGTTGGGAGTTTGGATCTAGGATAAGGTAGGAGCAGGTGAAATGAAGAAACTGGTGAAATCCACACTGATCACATGTGGTTGGAGGGTCCTTAGATGCTACCTGACCTGCTGTGCTTTTCCAGCACCACACTCTCGACTCTGATCTCCAGCATCTGCAGTCCTCACTTTCTCCCATTGGAAAGCAGTATCCAGCAAAGCTTTTAGAGAGAGATAAGGATAGAATTTTATTGCCTTGATTGTCGTGGAAACAGACCTGGAAATTCTTAAATAATCTGTGTGGCCCTTGCCTAACAATAGCCTTTAATAATGGTTGTTATTTCAGTAGACACCTAGATGATGGAGATAATTTCTGGAGATGTTTGTGACAATATAGCAGTAGTCTCTCCCTCTCTCACTCAGTAAGAGTCAGAGCTTGGAGCTGTAAGTAGCACTCTTTGTATCTCTCTCAGCAAAGTATTCTTTTTATCTTGTGTTATTCTGTGACTACAATCAAACTACATTGACAGGCATTCAAAGGAACTGTGATTCTTGTTGTCCAAATTTGCCCCTTGACTGACCGGGGTTTGCATTTTTTTTCATCCTTCTTTCCACACTTTTTTTCACATCCATGGTAGATTGGTAGAGTTGTATATGTCATAGCCCCATCGCTCTATGAATATGTGAGAAATTAGCATTAAGTGGGATGTAGTTTCATTTACACAGGAGCTTAGTTGATAAGCACTTTGCTACTTGCTTGAAGAATAAGTTTGCTTATAATTCATTCGGTGCTTTTACGTTTATTGAAATATTTAATGAAAGTCTCTTTTGTTCCAGTTAATGATAATAAAGAGAAACAAACTGACCACTTTAGTGGATTAAACAAAGTATTCACACTTTTGGTACAGGTTATGGAGTAATAGGGCTTGTTCCCAGCACAGTTCTCCCATCATATTCCTCACAATAGTCATCCTTTATATACCTACAGTATATGGAGTGGTCAGGACTATGTAAAAAAATTTCAAGGCAATCTAGACAAGTTGAGTAAGAAGACAAATACGTGGCCAATGCAGTATAATATCGACAATTATGAAGTTAGCCACTTCAGTTGGAAAAACAAAATGGTTGTATTATATAAATGATGAAAATTTGGGAAATGTTGAGGTACAATGAGTCATTGAATGTAGGTGCAGCAAGGAATTAAGAGGTCAAAGGGTATGTTGACAATGAAAGCAGAAATTCCTGAGAAAACTCTGTATCTGTGAAAAGAAAGCAAAGTTTCAGGTGTAATCACCCTTCTTTAGAACAGTCCTCTCCCTGGATGCTGCCAGTCCTGTTGAGTTTTTCTAGAAATTTCTGGTTTTGTTTATGATTTCTAGCATCTACTGTTCTTTTCTCATAGGCTTTATTGCCCTTCATTTCTAGAGTTTTTAAGCACAAGAACAAGAAAGTCTTACTGCAGCTGCATAAGGCATTCGTAATTCCAATTCTGGAGTACTGTGTGCAGCTTTGGTCTCCTTACCTCAGAAAAAATATGTTTGTCATAAGGCAATGCAGCAAAAGTTCACCAGACCATCCTTGGATGGCAGGTTTGTATGAGAAAAGATTAGGTTGAGCCTGAATACACTGGAGTTTAGAAGGAAGAGAGACGATCTGATTAAAATGCATAAAATTCTGACAGGGCTAACAGACTGGATGCAGGGATGATGTTTCCTCTGGACAGTGTAGAATAAGGAGTCACAGTCTCAGGAAGTGTGGTATGCCTTTTCAGACTGAGGTGGGGAAATATTCTTCACTCAAGGCAGTGAACTCATGGAATTCTCTACCACATAAGGCTGTGGATGCCAAGTCACTGAACATATTAAAAAAATTGATTTCTGGAAGCTGAATGTGTTAAGATTGGAAAAGATTGGAATTATGGTGTTGGCATAAAAGATCAGCCATGATCATGATGAATTATAGAGCAGAATTGATGGACCATTGGCCTACTGGTCATCCTATGTGTTTTGTTTCTGTGTAAATAATGTATGTATGATGCATAGTCTCCCACTGAGGATGTTCACATATCTTTGCAGCATAGAGAAGACCCATTTACAGCATTTTCACCAAGTTCTCTGACCTTCAACCAACCTTGTTGAGTCAGGATTGTGTCCTATTCCCGTACAGTGGAAGGAGAACCTCGTGCCATTTAGGCATAGGGGACATTCACTGAGTAATCATCAATATGTGGGATGCCTTTGCTAGTGGCCATACCCCAGATAGGATGGGTTACCTTTTCATTATCTTTATTAGTCGTTAAGGAGGAGGGGCCAGACAATAGTGAGTGCCTAAGGAGAACTTGGGCTGTCAAGGTTGGCTGTGGGGTCCTTGTCTGCAGCTCTCTATCTCTATGCTGAGATCTGTCCCATAGCTGCCTTATATCCTGCTCTGGGCTTCCAGTTTTCTGGCCATCCCACCTTCAACTGTTAATTGTCTGTTCCATGCTTAATCCTGGTGGAGGCCAAGAGGCTAGAAAGAAGTAGGTAAGCTGCCCGCTTCCATTTCCACTGTTGTTAGCATCTCATCTAGTATAAAATGTCCCCATATGTTTCTGACCTCTGCATTGTGACTTAGAGGAACTAAAGTCATGGAAATTCCATTAAGATTCATGTGTACATTTGTATGCATTAGCATTGCAATTGTATATCAAATTACTTCTTAAATATTATGACAGTTTCCGCCTCTACCACATTTTCAGGCAGTGAGTTCCAGATTCTCACCACCCCTCGGATGAAAAACCGTTCCTCACATCCCTTCTAAATCTTCTGTTTCCTACCTTAAATCTTTGTCTTCCTTATTATTACCACTCCACCAATTTTTGTATCAAAGTGCCCCAAAACCGATCCCTGTGGAACCCAAATGGACAGAGGCTTCCAGACATGAAAACAACCCTTGACCATCACCCTCTGCTTACTGTCACTCAACTAATTGTGACTTAAATCCACCAAATTTCGTTCGATCCCACAGGTTCTTACTTTCATTATCAATCTCCCATGAGGGCTTTTGTTAAAGGCCCTCTCCCATGAGGGCCTTTAACAAAAGCCTTGCTGAATTCCAAGTAGAGTACATAGAGCACTGCACTGCATATCTGGTCACATCTTTGAAAAACTCAATCAAGTTGGTCAGGAGAGCATGGTGGCTAGCACTGTGGCCTCACAGTGCCAGGGACCTGGGGTCGAATCCATGCTCAGGCAACTGTCTGTGTGGAATTTGCAATTTCTCCCTGTGTCTGAATTGGTTTCCTTTGGGTGCTCCAGTTTCCTCTTACAGCCCAAATATGTGCAGGCTAGATGGAGTAGCCATGGAAAATGTAGGATTCCCGTGGCTAGAGTAGAGACGTGGGTCTTTGGAGGGTCAGTATGGACTCGATGGGCTGAATGGTCTACATCCACACTGTAGGGTCTCTATGATGATATCCCCTTAACAAAGCCATGCTGACTGTCCTTAATTAATGTCTGCCTCTCCAAATGGAGATTAATTCTGTCCCTCAGAATTGCTTCCAACAGTTTCCTCACAATAGACTGACTTACTTGTAGTTTCCTGTTTATCCCTTGCTCCTTTTTTGAAAAACAGTACCACAGTGGCCAGAGAGGAATTGAAAAATGTTGCCAGTGCCCTGCTATTTGCTCCCTTGCCTCACTCAATAGCTGGGAATACATTTCATCCAACCCTGGAGACTTATCTGCCAGACCAGTCAGACATTCCTCTCTGACTATGCTAACAGGGCAGCATGCTGGCTTACAGTGCCAGAGATCCAGGTTCCAGCCTCGGGCGACTGTCTCTGTGGAGTTTGCACATTCTCCCTGTGCCTGCTTCGGTTTCCTCCCACAATCCAAAGATATGCAAGTTAGGTGAATTGGCAGTGCTAAATTGGTGTTCAGGAATGTGTTGGTTAGGTGTATTAGTCAGGGTTAAATGTACTGTAATAGGGCAGGGGAATGGGTCTGGGTGGGTTACTCTGCGGAGGGTTGGTATGGACTTGTTGGGCCAAAAGGCTTGTTTCCACACTATAGGAATTCTATGAAGATTCTAAAATCTTTAATTGTATAACAGTCCTTATCCCTGATTACTATATCCAGATCATCCCTCTCACTAGTGAACACTGACCCAAAGTATTTATTTAAAACTACACCTACATACTGTGACTCCACACACAAATTTTCAGTGACCCTACTCTTTCCCTAGTTATCTTTATTAAGATCCCCCTTGCATATTCTGTACTCCTCAAGGGGATCTGCTGTTTAGTTCTTGATATCTGTCATGTGTCTCCTAATTATCCTTTTCCAATCATATATATCCCTTGATATCCAGGATTCGTTGGTCCTACTCTTCATATTTATTGGAACACATTGGTCTTGTTCTCTCCGAATTTCCTTCTTGCATGTGTTCCAACGTTAGGACACAGATTTACTGAAAATTATCTGCTCCTAATCCACTTTAGTCAAATTGTGTCTGATCTTATTAAAATTGGCCTTGCCCCAGTTTAGAACCTTGGGACTTTTGCTTTTTCTGGTATATATTAATGATCTAGAACTGATATAGTTTTACCAACTGTTGCTGACACAAAACGTGGGAAAATTGTGGGAAGAGACTCCCTGATGCCAGAGTCAGGGATGGTTCAGAGCGATTGCAGGATATTCTGAAAGTGGGGTCAGTGAACAGCCTGCAGCCATGGTACATGCTGACACCAACTACACCCTTTACAAAAAAGAAATGTGAACCTGTAGCAGCAATTTAGAGTTAGGTAGAGATTAAAGAGAAGCGCTACTAAGGTTGTAATCTCCAGTGCCAAGCGCTGCTGAGGATGGGAATTGAAAGATAGGTCAGACAAACATGTGCCTGAAGGGATGATGTAGTAGGGCTTTACTTTCTTTATAACTGGGATTGCTTGTGAGGTAAGTCGAACATGTACAAGTTGGCTGGGTTATATCCGAACTGGAAAGAGTCCAATATCCTTGCTGGGAGGTTTGCTTGTGCAGTTGGGAAGTGAATAACTCCACAGAGGCCGATTGCCCACCATCAAGTCACTCTTTATTCACACATGGCAAGTCCTTGACACAGATCCAGCTTCCTCAGAACCAACTCTCAAACTAGGCAGAATCGTTGACACTCCTATTTGTATTTTTTTACACAAGAGGGGCACCATTGTGGCTGAAATAACTCCACAGAGGCTGGTATCCTGTCACACAGTCACACTTTATTTACAGGTAGAGAGCCCTTGACACTGATCCAGCTCCCTCAGAGGCAGCTTTCAGAGTGAAGAGAACCCCTGACACTCCTGTTTATTTTTTTTCCCTTTTAACACCCACATTACTGCCTAACTGTGGTAGTGCTTATTTTTTCCCCAGCACTCATGTTGTGTGTGTGCAGACCCAGGAGCAGACCCACGAGGTGGTCTTCAGACCTGCCCTCCCTCCTCCGTGAACCACTGCAATCTGCGGTTGCAGGGACTGCCGCATGCAGCAGATGAGGGAGAAGAGGTGGTCGGTGTGCAGCAGCAGTCGATACAGGGCCTGCCTTTTTACGTCCTTAAAAGGAACAAAATGAAAATTCCGGATGCGGCTCAGGTTGTGGGGCACAGGCTCCAGTGGGAATTACGGGACCTTGGGGCCACTGTGAAATTCCATCCAGGCTGGGGTGAGCGCGGACAGGATCCCACCGTACACCTGAGCGTCCTCCAACTGGTGCACTATGTCGGTTCCGAGCACCGCCGTTTTAAGGTGTCGGATGGCCGTGGCCACGTACCGGACGTCTACCACTGCCCTGCTACACTCCTGTTTGTTTTTTTTTTCTCCTTTTTTTAAAATATCTCTTTACCCCCACACTACTGCCTAACTGTGGCAGTGCTTATTTTTTCCCCCAGCACCGATGTTGTGTGTGTGCAGGTATGAAACACAAGGTGTACGAATCTTTATTCAATTTCCACCACCAGGAAGAAAGAAGCTTGTCAGGATTAATTTCATCTTACAATTTTAACAGGTTCCTGGATGCTGCCAAGTGTCAGAGGGGGTAGATCCCCATACTGACACAACGACTGTAGAAACAGACTGCAACTCTGAGCCCAGGGACACTGCTGTTTGTTTTTTTTTTGCAGGTGTGAGACACAGTGAGAAACACAAGGTGTACGAATCTTTATTCAAGTTCCACCACCAGGAAGATAGGAAAAACACCCGAATGGCCGGAGACAAGCACTGCCCTTCACATCAAAGGGCAATGCTGTGTGATCAAAACAGTGAAGGGGAGGGTAAGGACTAAATCAAAATAGAGTTGGATGGGGAAATAATACACTCCACTCCCTGCGGCGCCCACCTCTCCCTGAACGACTCCAGGGTGTCGGTGGACACCGCGTGCTCCTTCTCCAAGGACACCCGGGCTCTAACGTAACCCCGGAAGAGGGGCAGGCAGTCGGCCCTAACGACCCCCTCCACGGCCCGCTGCCTGGACCTGTTGATGGCCAGTTTGGCCAGGCCCAGGAGCAGACCCACGAGGAGGTCCTCGGACCTGCCCTCCCTCCTCCGTACCGGGTGCCCGAAGATCAGGAGCGTGGGACTGAAGTGCAGCCAAAAGCAGAGGAGAAGGTTTTTGAGAAAATCAAAAAGGGAGTGCAAACGCCCACACCCAATGTATACATGGTCCACGGACTCCACAGCGCCACAGAACAAGCAGTTGGGCTGGGAGTCCGTGAACCACCGCAATCTGCGGTTGCAGGGGACTGCTGCGTGCAGCACCCTCCACCCCAGATCCCCGAGAGAAAGGGGGAGGACTCCCGCGTAGAGAGCCCTCCACTGGGGATCTCCACCGCCCGGTGGCAAATGGGCACGCCAAGGCACACTCCTGTTTGTTTTTTTTGTATCTGCAAGCAAGGATCTCTGATTGGACTAGATTAACAGCCCCAATCAGGAAACTCATATTCTATGAGGTCCAGCTGGATGACCTAATTACAATCACTACAGGAAGGCAGGGTGATAGGGCACAGAGTAGATATAAAGTTGGGAGCAAGGTCCAATTGGAAATAGATAGATTGCTAGTACCAGTAGGTGGAGCAGACAAGGCCAGGAGAAGGCACATGGGATATCTGGAAGACCATACAGCATCTATTTTAATGCAAAGAACTTGACTGGTAATGCAGATGAACTTGGGAAATTGATCAGCACATGGATACATAGTTAAAGGAATGAGAGCACTGACAGCCTAACATTCCAGTGTATAGAAGTTTCAGGTGAGATAGGGCGGACTTAAGAGATGTAGGAGCATTGCAAACCATCACTGTAATAATGTGGGAAGACACCCTAGAAAAGTCTTCAAATGAGGCCATTTCAATAGAACTTAATAATGAAAGAAGGGTGATTGCTTTTCTGAGGTTATACCACAGATCTCCCAACAGGCAGAAGGAGATAGACAATCAGATATGTAAGCAAATGACAGAAAGATGTGAGAGAAAAAAAGATTATGGTTGTATGGGACTTCAACTTGGCTTACATTAGCTGGGTTCACCTTGGTGTGAAAGGCTTAGATAGACTGGAATTTTTAAAGTGCCAGAATTTAATGTTCCTACGAGAGATGAGCAGAGCTAGACCTAATCATAGGGAATGAAGCAGATCAAATGGTTGAAGTCTCAGTGCACAAGCATTTTGGGGATAGTCATCATAACTCTGTAAGTCTCAAAGTCATAATGGAAAGGGATAAGTATAGTGCAGAAGTTAAGTGTCTAAATTGGGGGAAAGCCAATTTTAATATCATCAAAAATGATTTAGCAAACATAGACTGGAAGTACCTACTTGCAGATAGCATTTTCTACAGATAATCTACGTTTGGAAAGTGGGTGTCTGATAAAAATAGCATAACTGAGAATTCATTGCCTACCTCTTTCTCTAAGACTGAAGGTGAGAGTAGCAACTCCAGGGAACTCTGGATGTTAAGAGATATCAAGAGTTTGATTAAGAAAAAAGAAGGACGCATATGCCAGGTACAGTGCATTAAAACAGGGTGGCCTTTAGAAGTATAGAGGGTGTGGGAGGTTGCTTAAAAAGAAAATGAGGAGGGCAAAGAGGGGCCACAAAATATTTTTGGCAGATGGAATCAAGGAAAACTGCAAGACATGAACTGAGAGTATGAGGATTACCAGGAAAAAGGTTGGACCTATTACAGACCAAAGGGGCAACCTGTACATGGAGCCAGTGAAGGTGCATGAGATCTTAAATGAATACAGTTAATTTTGTGTTCACTAAGGAGAAAAACATTTTAGCCTTGGATAGCAGCATGTTGAATGTTGAAGTTTTAGAACATGTCTGTATTAATAAAGTAGGAGGTATTAGACATTTTAGAAGGCATACAGAAACAGAATCCCCAGGGCTTCACAAGGTACATCCGAGACTGCTATGGGAGGAGCTTGCTGGGCCCTGGCAGATATATTTAATACCTCACTGCAATAGGTGAAGTGCTAGATTAACTGCAGGATAGCTAATGTGGTTCCATTGTTCAAAAAGGACAGCCGGGATAGGCCACTAATTACAGACCAGTTTGTCTAACATCAGTGGCAGGGAAATTATTGGAAAAAGTTCTGAAGGACAGGATTAATCATTTGGAAATTGTAACATAGGGATGGATCAGGAATAGTCAGCATGGATGTGTTAAAGGGATATCCTGTCTGATTAATGTGATTCAGTTTTTTGAAAAGGAGACTAAAGTTCATGTGGTGGTACATGGACTTCAGTAAGGTTTTTGACAAGGGCCCATATGGAAGGCTGGTCCAAAAAGTAAAAGCCCATGGAATCGAAGATAAGTTTGCAAACTGAATCCAAAATTGGGTCATAAATAGGAGGCAACGGGTAATGGTGGAGGGTTGGTTTTGTAATTGGAAGTCTGAGACCAGTGACTTACCACAAGGATCGGTGATGTGACCTTGCTGTCTGTTACGTAAGTTCATGACTTGATGGAAATGCAGAGGGTATAATTACTAAGTTTACAGATGACATGAAAGTTGAGATTGTTGCTTATAGTGAGGACGATGGTCTCAGGCTACATTCTGATATTGATTAGCTGGTAAATTTGGCAGAGCAATTTTGAGTGCGAGCAGCAGCTAAGGTAAGACTGTTTGTTTTAAAAGTACTTACCGGTAGCAGGCAGCGGTGTTTTTTTTCACTCTCTCATCACAGAAAGAGCGGGAGCAGCAGGGGGAAGTGACGACGACCAGAGAGGCAGGCGAGACCCGGAAGCAGGTAGAGCGTAAGCTTACCTGGGTAGGTTTGTTTCCCCTTTAAAAGCGCGCAGCTGAAGAACCCGAGGCACTACGGAGGTAGTGCCTCCCACCCGCCCTCCTCCTCGAACCTAATAATAAGATCCGTTGTGGTAAGTAGGTAAGTGCTGAATTTTGCTTGTTGTATTCTTTAGACCCAGTTTTGTTTTAAAATAAAGGTTAGCTTTAGAGGGATGGCAGTGAAGGCAGTGCAATGTTCCTCCTGCAACATGTATGAGGTGAGGGATGCCATGGACGTCCCTGCTGATTACACTTGCAGGAAGTGCACCCATCTCCAGCTCCTCCAAGACCGTGTTAGGGAACTGGAGCTGGAGTTGGATGAACTTCGGATCATTCGGGAGGCAGAGGGGGTCATAGATCGGAGCTGTAGGGAAGTAGTAACTCCAAAGATGGCAGATAGATGGGTGACAGTGAGGGGGACTGGGAGGAAGCAGCCAGTGCAGGGACCCCCTGCGGTCGTTCCCCTCAAGAACAAGTATACCGTTTTGGATACTTGTGGGGGGGGGGGACTTACCAGGGGTAAGTGACGGGGCTCAGACATCTGGCACGGAGCCTGTCCCCGTTACTCAGAAGGGAAGGGTGGAGAAGAGCAGAGCAATAATAATTGGGGACTCGATAGTTCAGGGCACAGATAGGCGGTTTTGTGGGAACGAGAGAGACTCACGTTTGGTATGTTGCCTCCCAGGTGCAAGGGTACGTGATGTCTCTGATCGTGTTTTCCGGGTCCTTAAGGGGGAGGGGGAGCAGCCTGAAGTCGTGGTCCATATTGGCACCAATGACATAGGTAGGAGGAGTGCTGAGGATGTTAGACAGGCTTTTAGGGAGCTAGGTTGGAAGCTCAGAGTTAGAACGAACAGAGTTGTTGTCTCTGGTTTGTTACCCGTGCCACGTGATAGAGAGTCGAGGAATAGGGAGAGAGAAGAGTTAAATACGTGGCTACAGGGATGGTGCAGGAGGGAGGGATTTCGGTACTTGGATAACTGGGGTTCTTTCTGGGGAAGGTGGGACCTCTATAAACAGGATGGTCTGCACCTGAACCTGAGGGGCACCAGTATCGTTGGGGGGAGGTTTGCTAGTGCTCTTGGGGGGGGTTTAAACTAACTCTGCAGGGGCATGGGAACCCAGACTGTAGCTTTAGGGTGCAGGACCTGGAGTGTAGGGAGGTTAGGAATATGGCATCAATCTTAAAGGAGGGTGCCTGTAAACAGAAGAGTGGCTTGAAGTGTGTATACTTTAATGCCAGAAGTATACGAAATAAGGTAGGTGAACTTGCAGCGTGGGTTGGTACCTGGGACTTCGACGTTGTGGCTATTACGGAGACATGGCTAGATCAGGGACAGGATTGGCTGTTGCAGGTTCCAGGGTTTAAATGTTTTAGTAGGGTCAGAGGTGGGGGTAAAAGGGGGGGGGTGTGGCTTTGCTTGTCAAAGATAGTATTACAGCGGTGGAAAGGAAGGTGGACGAAGATGTGCCATCTGAGGTAGTTTGGGTTGAGGTTAGGAATAGGAGAGGTGAGGTCACCCTGTTAGGAGTCTTTTACAGGCCTCCTAATAGTCCTAGAATCGTTGAAGAAAGGATTGTGAAGATGATTCAGGAGAAGAGTGACAGTAATAGGGAGATTGTTATGGGAGACTTTAACTTTCCTGATATTGATTGGGAAAGCTATAGCTCAAGTTCGTTAGATGGGTCAGTGTTTGTCCAATGTGTGCAGGAGAGTTTCCTGACACAATATGTAGATAAGCCAACAAGAGGTGAGGCCATACTGGATTTGGTTCTGGGTAACGAACCAGGCCAGGTATTAGAACTAGAGGTAGGTGAGCACTTTGGGGACAGTGACCACAATTCGGTGATTTTTACTCTAGTGATGGAGAGGGATAAGTGTGTACTACAGGGCAAGAGTTATAGCTGGGGGCAGGGAAAGTATGATGCATTGAGGCATGACTTAGGATGTGTGGATTGGAAAAGTAGATTCCAAGGCAAGAGCGTAATTGATATGTGGAACTTGTTCAAGGAGCAACTATTGAGTGTCCTTGATAAGTACGTACCTATCAGGCAGGGAGGAAAGGGTCGTGTGAGGGAGCCGTGGTTTAATAAGGAATTGGAATCCCTTGTTAAATGGAAGAGGGCGGCCTTTGTAAAGATGAGGCGTGAAGGTTCAATAGGGGCGATTGAGAGTTATAAGGTAGCCCGGAAGGACCTGAAGAGAGAGCTAAGAGCAGCAAGGAGGGGACATGAAAGGTCCTTAGTTGGTAGGATTAGGGAAAACCCTAAGGCTTTCTATAGGTATGTTAGGAATAAAAGAATGACTAGGGAAGGAATAGGTCCAATCAAGGATAGTAATGGGAAGTTGCGTGTGGAGGCTGAAGAGATTGGGGAGGCACTGAATGAATACTTTTCGTCAGTATTCACTCAGGAACAGGACATTGTTGTCGATATGAATACTGAGGCACGAATAAGTAGAATGGATGGCTTTGAGATATGTAGAGAAGAGGTGTTGGAAATTCTGGCAAGGGTGAAAATAGATAAGTCCCCTGGGCCTGATGGCATTTATCCTAGGATTCTCTGGGAAGCAAGGGAGGAGATTGCAGAGCCATTGGCCTTGATTTTTGTGTCCTCTTTGTCTACAGGAGTAGTGCCAGAGGACTGGAGGCTAGCAAACGTGGTTCCCTTGTTCAAGAAGGGGAGTAGGGATAATCCTAGTAACTATAGGCCAGTGAGTCTCACTTCTGTTGTGGGCAAAGTCTTAGAGAGAATTGTAAGGGATAGGATTTATGCACATCTGGATAAGAATAATGTGATCAAGGATAGTCAGCATGGTTTTGTGAAGGGCAGGTCGTGCCTCACAAACCTTATTGAATTCTTTGAGAAGGTGACTAAGGAGGTAGATGAGGGGAAAGCGGTAGATGTGTATATATGGATTTTAGTAAGGCGTTTGATAAGGTCCCCCATGGTAGGCTACTGCAGAAAATACAGAGATATGGCATTGAGGGTGAGTTGGAGGTTTGGATTAGGAATTGGCTGGCTGGAAGAAGACAAAGGGTAGTAGTTGATGGCAAAGGTTCATCTTGGAGTGCCGTCACTAGCGGTGTTCCGCAAGGATCTGTTTTGGGACCATTGCTGTTTGTCATTTTTATAAATGACCTGGAGGAAGGGTTAGAAGGTTGGGTGAGCAAGTTTGTGGATGATACGAAAGTCGGAGGAGTTGTAGACAGTGAGGAAGGATGTGGCATGTTACAGTGGGATATAGAGAAGCTGCAGAGCTGGGCAGAAAGGTGGCAAATGGAGTTCAATGTAGCTAAGTGTGAGGTGATTCACTTTGGTAAGAGTAATAAAAAGATGGGGTACTGGGCTAATGGTCGGATACTTGGTAGTGTGGAAGAGCAGAGGGATCTTGGTGTCCATGTACACAGATCTCTGAAAGTTGCCACCCAGGTAAATAGTGCAGTGAAGAAGGCATATGGCGTACTGGCTTTTATTGGTAGAGGAATTGAGTTCCGGAGTCCTGAGGTCATGCTGCAGTTGTATAAGACTCTGGTGCGGCCGCATCTGGAATATTGTGTGCAGTTTTGGTCGCCATACTATAGGAAGGATGTGGAGGCACTGGAACGGGTGCAGAGGAAGTTTACCAGGATGTTGCCTGGTATGGTAGGAAGATCCTATGAGGAAAGGCTGAGGCACTTGGGGTTGTTTTCATTGGAGAAAAGAAGGTTTAGGGGTGACTTGATAGAGGTGTACAAGATGATTAGGGGGTTAGATAGGGTTGACAGTGAGAACCTTTTTCCACGTATGGAGTCAGCTATTACAAGGGGGCATAGCTTTAAATTAAGGGGGGGTAGATATAGGACTGATGTTAGGGGTAGGTTCTTCACTCAGCGAGTCGTAAGTTCATGGAATGCCCTGCCAGTAGCAGTAGTGGACTCTCCCTCTTTATGGGTATTTAAGCGGGCATTGGATAGGTATATGGATGATAGTGGGTTAGTGTAGGTTAGGTGTGCTTTGATCGGCGCAACATCGAGGGCCGAACGGCCTGTACTGCGCTGTAATGTTCTATGTTCTATAATACTAACAAATTTAATCCTGAGAAGTGCTGGGGAGGTGATGCATCTTGGGAGTTTTAACAAGGAAAGAATATACACAATGAATGGTTGGTTCCTCGGAATACTGATGAACAAATGGTCCTTGGTATACAAGTCCACAGATTTCTGATGGTGTCAGCTCATGTAGATAGGGTGGTGAATAAGGCACACACTATGCTTGCCTTTGTTAGCCAGGGAGTAGAAAATAAGGTAGACAGTCAGGAGGCTAGAAGAACACAGCAAACCAGGCTGCTATCCTACTATAATCCTGAAGAAGGGTTACACATGAAACATTGATTTCTCCACCTCCTGATGCTGCCTGGAGTGCTGTGTTCTTCCAGCCTCCTGATCGCCTCCCTTGGATTCCAGCATCTGCAGTTTTTATTTAAATTAGATTACTTAGTGTGGAAACAGGCCCTTCGGCCCAACAAATCCACACCGACCTGCCGAAGCGCAACCCACCCAGACCAATTCCCCTACACTTACCCCTTCACCTAACACTACAGGCAATTTAGCATGGCTAATTCACCTAACCTGCACACTTTTGGACTGTGGGAGGAAACCGGAACACCCGGAGGAAACACACGCAGACACGGGGAGAATGTGCAAACTCCACACAGATTCGCCTGAGGCGGGAATTGAACCCAGGTCTCTGGCGCTGTGAGGCAGCAGTGCTTGCCACCATGCCACTCTAAACACACAGAAAATAAGAACAAAGAAGTATTGTTACAACTTTATAGAACATTGGTTAGGCTACAGATAGGACAATGTGTGCAGTTCAGTTCACCATACTATTAGTAGGTTGTGACTGCACTGGAGAGGATGCAGATGAGATTCACCTGGAAGTTGCCTGAGATGGAAACTCTCAGTTATGAGGAGACACTGGATAGGTTAGGTTTATTTTCCTTGGAACAGAGGCAGCTGAGGGTGTTCAAAATTATGAGAGGCATAGACAGAGTAGATCATATGAAACTCTTCCCCATGGCACACATGCCTAAAATTAAAAATTACGAAACACCAGGATATAGTCCAACAGGTTTATTTGGAAGCACTAGCTTTCGGAGTGCTGCTCCTTCATCAGGTGAAGGAGGAGTGCTCTGAAATCTAGTGTTTCCAAAACACCTGTTGGACAATAACCTGGTATTGTGTGATTTTTAACTTAGTACACCCCAGTTCAACACTGGCATCTCCAAATCATGCCTAAGATTAGAATTAGAATCCCTACAGTGTGGAAACAGGCCCTCTAGCCCAACAAGTCCACACCGACCCTCCGAAGAGGAACCCTCTATATTTATCCCTCCTCACGCACCTAACCTATACATCCCAGAACACTATGGGCATTTAGCATGGCCAGTTCACCTAACCCACACATCTTTGGATCGTAGGAGGAAACGGAGCACCCGGAGGAAACCCAGGTAGACACGGAGAATGTGCAAACTCCACACAAACAGTTGCCTGAGGCTGGAATTGAACCTGAATCCCTGGTGCTGTAAAGAAGCAGTGCTAACCACTATGCAACCATGCATTTTAGATGAGGAGCAACTAGTTTAAGCACTTCCCATTTCTGCATACACAAGTTCTTGTTACCCTGCTCTGGTAAAAACAATGACTGCAGATGCTGGAAACCAGATTCTAGATTAGAGTGATGCTGGAAAAGCACAGCAGTTCAGGCAGCATCCGAGGAGCAGCACCCTGCTCTGGGTATGACTGAACTCTGCAGGTAGTACAAAACATGCAGCTGAGTAGCTACTAGTCTGAACAGTGGCTGCAAAATTATGAGGACCGAGGACCATTTACAGGTAACCTGCATATTTTAATCCAGTGTGCATATCTTAAACATTAGGTATACTGGAGCTGGACATGGGCAGAGACGAATGTCCAAAAAGAAAGACAGGATGAAGAAGGTTCTCCAAGGTGCTCTGAAGCCTTGGTGTGGATGGTGGACAGAAGGAGAGAGATAGTCTATCGACAGAGGAATTAAATGCCCTCCAGACATACACTGAGAGGCAGGTAGGCATCATTGTCGATTTCAATACCAGTGTGGCCTCGAGTATTTCAAACATTTCAGTCATTTCGTAAAAATGGTCATATTGGCACAATAACCTTGAGTTATCTGTGATGAATATGCACACTCAAAATTCAAAATTGAGGACTGGATTAATGTGTTCACGTAATTAATTGTCTTCTGACCAGATTCCTTTTTTTTTGCATTTGAGTATTTTTGATAACTCAGTTCAGTCACTCTGCAATTTGTTCAATATATCGTATCCATTGCATGACATTATGGTCTTGTACTATAAATTCTATATCTTATGACTGAATTAGTGGTGCTGGAAGAGCACAGCAGTTCAGGCTGCATTTCGCTGCTCATTGGATGCTGCCTGAACTGCTGTGCTCTTCCAGCACCACTAATCGAGTATTTGGTTTTCAGCATCTGCAGTCATTGTTTTTACCTTCTATATCTTATGATCCTGCCCCACTAGCTACCTGATGAAGGAGCAGTGCTCTGAAAGCTAGTACAGTACTTCCAAATAAACCCGTTGAACTATAACCTGGTGTTGTGTGATTTTTAACTTTATATACCGCAGTCCAACACCGGCACCTCCTTCTCACTTAGCAGTAAAGTATGGAAGGCCAAGAGGCACATGGAGGGCCGAAAGGGCCTGTACTGCGCTGTAATGTTCTATGAGCACATTCTAGTCAGTCTGCAAGTTTATCTACCTTTTTTCAAAATTTAGAAGTGATGAGAGACTCTTTCATTCAACTGTGAAACAGTGCCAGTCCAATGATTTGTGTGCCTAATGGCTTTTTTTTAATCAAAGACTGTGAACAATTGTTTTTTTGCAGACCAGATGTCAAATGTATTGAATTGAAGTAATGACTGAGGTCAATCGAGAAGGCATCATGCATGCTTATAAAAACACTCAGGGTCAGAAACACAAACAATATTTTTCCTCCTGAGTATATTATGTAAAAATTATTTCAACTAAGTTCACTGCCAACTTCAATCCAAATTAAAGAAAAATATTTACAGATTATCTAGCATTCAATTATCTCAATATCAGATTATCCAGCACGATCGCAAGGTCCCGATGCTTGGCTAAACTATGTTACCCAGCATTCGATTACCCGGAATTCAATTAACCAAACAAAATACTCCCCACCCGTGTCCTTTGGATAATCAAGGTTCTTCTTGTAGATACATTCAGCACAGATGACATTATCCAAGACAAAGGAATTCGAAATAAAACCATGCTGTATGTGTATGAACAGATTATCCTCTTTAAAAATATTCAGCTGAGGAGAACATGAGGTTGTGATGGCTGGGAGCCAAGGGAATCACATCAAGACCACACAGATGGAAGAGATACCAAAAAAACAAACTCCTGTTACTTTTGACAATGCACAGCCTTTTCGTTGATTTGGGGAGGTACAATAACAAGCCACCTGCATCCAAGTTACATCATGGACAGAAAGGGCAGAACTGATTAGCCTGTGTTATTGAGGATTATCACATGCCAGCCTGCAGTCTCATGTCTCACTCAGTTAGAAAAATTTTGTCTGTCATCCACCACGAATTTAATGAGGCTCCCACATCTAGGGAATCTGACGGTTCTATCTCCTTCTGATAAAATAGGTGGAATTAAATTGTGAGAAGGTGCAGCTGACATGAGGCCACTGGCTAAACAATATGCCTCAGAACTATTCACTGCCAAACAAGGGTAAGGTTGTGACTATCATGCATATGATATTCAGAATCATTTATGATTTTTGCAATACCTTTAAAGCAGGGTACAAACATACTTGCCATTTTAAAGCAGCTGAACTTCATTTCTCAGCGATAGTTCTAAAACTGAGACCACCAAATTGAGTTGGTGGTAAGTTCTGGCAGAGTCAGGGATAGGGGCTGATGAATTCAAGACATGTTTCAGTGTCGCCCACATGAAGTAACTATTGTGGAGCATGAGTGCAGGGTTTTTTTGTAGGCTGGAAAGATGTGGATTGACATATTATAACATCAATCAGCATTCAATAGTGACTTAGAATCCAGTTTGTAATTTTGGACCTCCCCTTTTCTTTCACAGCTCTCTCTTAAACAAAAGGAATTTAAGCACATGCCACCATTTTGAATAGCTTCAATGAATTCCAGCACCCTCTCCACCACCGGGGTTTCCACGTGTAACTGTGTCTGCCGATGATAGTTTGCTGATACTATAATTCATTAAGGATAGCTTTGTCTAACAAAAGAGAATATTGTGTGTCCATGAAAATGTATGGGATTGCAGCTGCCACATGGAATACCTAACAGTATGTAGAAGCTGTGAAGCATGAGTGTTCAGTTTCTAACAGTGCAGAGCTCATGAGGGTGGGTTGAAGCAAATGATCAGGTGATTTTGGTTACTCTCAGGTTGATTAGATTAGATTAGATTACTTACAGTGTGGAAACAGGCCCTTCGGCCCAACAAGTCCACACCGACCCGCCGAAGCGTATACCACCCAGACCCATACTCCTACATTACTAGAAGGGGTGGTGGTGCAAGGATTGGAGCAGTGCCTGAGTTTAGGAATGCAGTTGATATAACTTAACATGCACTGAGATCTTCAACATCTAGTGCTTGTGTATCCATGTTCTCTGATTTCAGCTTGATTGCACCGTTACAGTTTCGCTTTCTGGTTTCACATTTTCATTCTGTGCACCTGTTTGATGTGACTTAAAATCTATTTTCAAAGGGCTAGTCATAAATGGAAGTAAATTACTGCACTTGCTAGATATCTGAAATAGAAACACAAAGTTTCATTTCAGTAAGGTGTTTGATAAGGTTCCCCACGGTAGGCTATTACACAAAATATGGAAGCATGGGATTGAGGGTGATTTAGCTGTTTGGATCAGAAATTGGCTAGCTGAAAGAAGACAGGGGGTGGTGGTTGATGGGAAATATTCATTCTGGAGTTGGCTTACTAGTGATATACTGCAAGAATCTGTCTTGGGGCCACTACTGTTTGTCATTTTTATAAATGACCTGGATGAGAGCATAGAAGGAAGGGTTAGTAAATTTACAGATGAGACTAAGAATGATGGAGTTGTGGATAGTGCCAAAGTATGTTGCAGGCTACAGAGGGACATAGATAAGCTGTAGAGCTGGGCTGAGAAGTGGCAAATGGAGTTTAATGTGGAAAAGTGTGAGGTGATTCACTTTGGAAGGAGTAACAAGAATAAAGTGTACAGGCTAATGGAAAGATTCTTGGTAATGTAGATGAGCAGAGAGATCTCAGTGTCCATGCACATTGATCCCTGAAAGTTGCTACCCAGATTGATAGGGTTGCTAAGAAGGCATACTGTGTGTTAACTTTTATTAGTAGAGGGATTGAGTTTCAGGGCCATGTTGCAGTTGTACAAAACTCTGGTGCTGCTGCACTTGAAGTATTGCGTACAGTTCTGGTTGCCGCATTATAGGAAGAGTGTGGAAGCTTTGGAAAGAGTTCAGAGGAGAATTACTAGGATGTTGCCTGGTATGGAGAGAAGATCTTATGAGGAAAGGCTGAGGAAACTGAAGCTATTCTCATTAGAGAGAAGAAGTTTGAGAGGTGACTTAATTGAGACATATGAGATAATCGGAGGGTTACATAGCATGGACAGTGAGAGCCTTTTTCCTCGGATGGTGTTGGCCAGCATGAGGGGACACAGCTTTAAATTGAGGGGTGATAGATATAGGACAGATATCAAAGGTAATTTCTTTATAGAGAGTAATGCCCTGCCCGCAACAGTAATAGACTCACCAACTTTGAGGGCATTTAAATGGTCATTGGATAAACATATGGATGAAAATGGAATAGTGCAGTTTAGATGGGCTTCAGATTTGTTCCACAGGTTGCCGCAACATTGAGGGCCAAAGGGTTGTAATATTCTATGTTTTATGTCTAAAGTGCTGGACAAACTCACCAGATCTGGTGATCAAATTAGAATTAATGTAACAAGGGATAGCATAACTCAAACCTGATTTTGGAGAGACAAATACAGTTAATGTAACAGGGATAATGGAACTCAGTCTAATTTTGGAAAGAGAAAAGGAATTAATGTAACTCATTACTGGGCGGCACGGTGGCACAGTGGTTAGCACTGCTGCCTCACAGCGCCAGAGACCTGGGTTCAATTCCCGCCTCAGGCAACTCTCTGTGTGGAGTTTGCACGTTCTCTCTGTGTCTGCGTGGGTTTCCTCCGGGTGCTCCAATTTCCTCCCACAGTCCAAAAATGGGTCTGGGTGGGTGGCGGGTCGGTGTGGACTTGTTGGGCCGAAGGGCCTGTTTCCACACTGTAAGTAATCTAATCAAATCAGGCATACTTCTTATTTTTCAGTTCTCAAGACTTACTGAGTTTCTCCAGCATTTTCTGTTTTTATAAATATGAAAATTGAATTTGGAGGAGTTGGGAGGTGTTTAGGGTAGATGCATAAAGTGCAAAGAGAGCACCCAGATATAACAATGTTTCCCTTGCACTAGTAGCATTAGGAAGGATGTTTTTTCTCCCACCCCCAACAATGGGAAAAGAACCTTCTGCTCTCAGCAAGAAGAAATGGTTAAAGCAGCTGAGGAAATGTGTAGCAAAGGCAGAATGCTCCAGTTCTGGAAGTTGAATGCTCTGGAAAAATTTGAGTTGTTGATGAATTGACATAATGTGGTATGAAACTACACTCTTTCATTCTCAAGATAGAGGCCCAATCTCCAGATTTATTTTGACAAATGTATTATGTTGTACTGACTGCAACTGTACGTTAATTGATAGCCAGAGAAAGTTAGAGGTTTAAAATTTGCACTAACTCATGGATAGCAATAAAACTGACCTCCACACCTCTGACCCCTCACTCATTGACCAATCTTTACACAGTCACTGACACTGACTCCTCCCCACCTAATACAGCATGTGGCTCATGAGGTGGCATGGTGGCTCAGTGTCTCACAGTGCCAGGGACCTCAGTTCGATTCCAGCCTTGGGTAACTGTGTGGAGCTTGCACATTTTCCCTGTGTCTGTGTGCATTTCCTCCTGGTGCTCTGGTTTCCTCCCACAATCCAAAAATGTGCAAGTTAGGTGAATTGACCATACTGAATTGCCCATAGTGTTCAGGAATGTGTAGGTTTGGTGCGTTAGTCAGGGGTAAATATGGGATAATAGGGTAGAGGATTGCATTTGGGTGTGTTATGCTTCAGAGGGTTGGTGTGGCCTTTTTGGGCTAAAGGGATTGTTTTCTATGGATTCAAGAATAATTCACCCTGAGCCTACTTATTTAAGACCTAACCCTCCCTAATCACCTAATCTGCCCATTTTCCTCCCAACTTTTTCAGTATTGCATCCACATTACCTTTCTCATCCATCCACCACTGTTCTCTACCTGCTACTTTGCCCCCTCACCCAACTCCATCCTACTCCATTGTATCTACATGGCACCCAATGCTCTCACCTACTTACTGCTCATATTTACTTTGTCTCCTTATCAAATAGAGTTTGGACTGTTACACCCAATCACTGCTATAAACTAACAGTTCTAGCACTGATCCTAATTGTACTGGAACAGAATCACAAGATTAATATGGTGCAGAAGGAGACCACTTAGCCCATTATGTCTGCATGATGAAATCACTTCTGATCAAGTTCACTCCAACTTTCTCAAGCGGCCTGAATCTCTTGTTAAGGTTGAGAAATATTCTGGGACAAGGTAAGAAGAAAGGAGTGAAGTGGCTATCACACAGTGCCTGTCCCTACTTAGAAGATCTGGCCCAGAGTAATAAAATAGCTAAAATTATCCAGTCAGATTTCAGCAGCATTCAGTCTTCACTTTCTGTTCACTTCTTTATCTTTGCACCGATTCATCCTTCATTCTCACTTTCTTCCACCTTCATGCAGTGTAATTGTATCTGTCTGATAGTCACCATTACCAAGGGTACTTAGTCATTGGGTGAAAATGTCATTCGCTGACTCTCAGATTTGTGGGATCTAGGAGATGTGCAGGTTATTTGGATTGGCCATGTTAAATTGTCCATAGTGTCCAGGGATGTGCAGGCTAGATGGATTAGCCATGGTAAATGCAGGGTTGCAGGGTCAGGGTAGAGGTGTGTGCCTGGGTAGAGTACCCATCGGAGGGTCAGTGTGATGGGCCTCATCCACACTGCTTCCACTCTGTAGCAGGAGAACAAAATCAAAGGAGAAGACTGGACGTAGCTCACCACGAGATGTTGTAGTGATAATGTCACTGGACTAGTAACCCAGAGACCCAGGCTAATGTTGTGGGGTCATGGGTTCAAATCCCACCATGGCAAATGGTGAAATTTGTGTTCAGTAAGAAGTTAGCCTAATGGTGATCATGTAATAATTGTCAATTGGCACTAATGTCCTTCAGGAAAGGAAATCTACCATCTTTACCTGATCTACATGTGACCCCATGTGACATGGTCGATAACTACCATCTGTAATGATCCAGAGAGCCAATCAAGGTAAAGTAGTGGTGAGCAATAATATCAGCCTTGCCAGTGACACCCATATCTGATGCAAAAATACAGAGAAAAATCAGTATAATCATAGAATCCCTCCAGTGTGGAAGCAGGCCATTCAATCCATCAAGTCCACACCAACTATCCGAAGAGCATCCAACCTAGGTTCATCCTACCCTATAACCTTGGGTTTCCCATGGCTAATCCACCTAGCCTGAACATCCCTTTTGAAATTGTGGGGAACTTAACATGACCAATCATAGAGTCGTAGAGCTATACAGCTCAGGAGCAGATGCTTCAGTCTAATTTGTCTATAAATAATGTAGTCCCATTTGCCAGCATTTGGCCCAGATCCCTCTAAACTCTTCCTGTTCATTTACTCATCCAGATGTCTTTTAAATGTTGCAATTGTACCAACCTGCACCACTTCCTCTGGCAGCTCATTCCATATACACACCACCCTCTGCGTGAAAAAGTTGTCCCTTAGGTCCCTTTTAAATCTTTCTCCTTTCACCCTAAACCTAAGACCTCCAGTTTTAGACTCTGCTACCCTAAAGAAAAGACCTTGTCTCTTCACTGTATCTATGCCCCTCATGATTTATAAACTTCTATAAGGTCACCCTTCAGTCTCTGAAGCGCTTAGAAAAACAGCCCCAGCCTATTCAGCCTCTCCCTATAGCTCAAAGCATTCATGCCTGACAACATTCTTGTAAATCTTTTCTGAACCTTTCAAGTTTCACAACATCCTTCCTACAGCAGGGAGACCTGAACTGAATGCAGTATTCCTAAAAAGGCCAAACCAATGTCCCGCACAGCCGCAGCATGATCTCCCAACTCTGATACTCGATGCACTGACCAATAAAAGCAAACATACCAAAAGGCCTTCTTCACTATCCTGTCTAACTGTGAAGCTACGTTCAAGGAACTATGAACATATACTTCAAGGTCTCTTTATTCAACAATGCTCCCCAGAACCTTACCATTAAGTGTACAAATCCTGCCCTGATTTGCCTTTTATCCACCTAACTTGCAAATCTTTTGTAAATTCTTCCCATGACTGCATATGTTTCCTCCAGGAGCTCCGATTTCCTCATACATCTTTTTACCTGAGTGTTTGACAGGGTGTGAGTGAATTCAGTTTCTGATTTTTATTAAAGCTATATAATGGGCAGCATGGTGGCTCAGTGGTTAGCACTGCTGCCTCACAGCACTAGGGTCCCAGGTTTGATTCCAGCCTTGGGTGACTGCCTGTATGGAGTTTGCACATTCTCCCTGTGTCTGCGTGGGTTTCCTCCGGGTGGTCTGGTTTCCTCCTACCGTCCAAAGATGTGCAAGTCAGATTGATTGGCCATACTAAATTGCCCATAGTGTTGGGTACATTAGTCAGAGGGAAATGGGCCTGGGTAGGTTACTCTTTGGAGGGTCGGTGTGGACTGGTTGGCCGAAGGGCCTGTTTCCGCACTGTAAGGAATCTACTCTTGCTCATAGTTCAGAATGCTTCCACGTTATGTATCATCTGTACATTTTGAAATTGTGTCCTATCCATCATGATTTAGTCATACACACACAATATGGAAGAATAATTGTCAGAACTCCAGTCTACGAGGAGCTCCAATATAAAAATTTCTTGAGTCCTAAAAAAAAATTACATTTTTATTTCCTGTCACCCAAGCAATTTCATATCCATATTGCTCTTGCCCCTTTTATTCCATGAGGTCTAATTTTGTTCACAAGTCTTTTGTGAGGCACTTTAAGGCACTGCCTTTTGGCAGTACGTATATACCATATTAACAGCATTACCCTTGTCAAACACAAACACAAACAAGGATTTGCTTTCAACTAATCCATGGGAGTGGTGAGTCACTGATTTGAACCTTTAAAAAGTTAACGCGAGTGCGGGAGTCCTCCACTGCTGTTTTCCAGCAGCAACAACTCGAAGGGTGGGAGCTTGCACCAAGGGCCTGCTGGGAGCCGTGAGTCACTGATTTGTGTTTTTAAATTTGAAGTCAGAGAGCAGAAGTTTCTGGGAAAGGAAGGACTTCTTATTTTTATTTCCGTCCAGTGTTCTCAACCCGAGACCCTACATTTATAGGACCTCCCACCCAACCACCTCCTCTAACCTTAAAGACCAGGAGCATATCAGGTAAGCGTCTCTTCTTTTTTACTTTGTGATAAGGGATGGCAGTGCATGATGTTTGATGTAAGGGATGTCATTAGTATCCCATCCAAGTACATCTGCAGGAAGTGCACCCAACTCTCGCTCCTCCAAGACCGTGTTAGGAAATTGGAGAGGGAGCTGGATGAACTTCGGATCATTCGGGAGTCAGAGGCTGTGATAGATAAGAGTTACAGGGAAGTAGTTACTCCCTGTAACTCTTATGAAGAAAGCTGACTGACTGTTCGAAAGGGGAAAAACAGTCAATGGAGGGATCCCCTGGTCATTCCCCTGAAAAACATGTATACCGTTTTGGATACTGTTGAGGGGGACGACTTACCAGGGGTGTGCAGTGGGGCCCAGGTCTCTGGCACAGAACCTGTCCCTGTTGCACAGAATGGAAGGAGGGAAGGGAGCAGAGTGTTAGTCATTGGGGACTCAGTAGTTAGAGTGTCAGATAGAAGGTTTGTTGGGAACAAATGAGACTCACAGTTGATGTGTTGCCTCCCAGGTGCCAGGGTCCGTGATGTCTCGGATCATATCTTTGGGGTCTTGGAGGGAGAGGGTGACTAGCCTCAAGTTGTTGTCTATGTAGGTACCAATGACATAGGTAGAAAGAGGGATAGGGATGTAAGACAGGATTTCAGGGAGCTAGGGTGGAAGCTGACAACTAGAACAAACAGAATTGTTATCTCTGGTTTCTTACCTGTGCCACGTGACATGAGGCAAGGAATAGGGAGAGATATCAGCTGAACACGTGGCTGCAAGGATGATGCAGGAGGGAGGGTTTCAAGTTCTTGGATAATTGGGGCTCATTCTGGGGAAGGTGGGACTTGTACAAACAGGACGGTCTTCATTTGAACCAGAGGGGTACTAATATCCTGGGTGGGAAATTTGCTGGTGCTATTCGTGTGGGTTTAAACTAGCTTAGCAGGGGTTTGGGAACCAAAGGTGTAGTTGCCGTGCACAGGAGGATGAGAGTAGAAGGACAGGGACAGGATTTCAGGGTCACAGGAATATGCTGGCAGACAGCAAACTGGTTTGAAGTGTGTCTACTTCAACTCCAGAAGTATCCGAATTAAGGTAGGTGAGCTTGCAGCATGGATAGGTACCTGAGACTTTGATGTTGTGGCCATTTCGGAGACATGGATAGAGCAGGGTGAGGAATGGATGTTGCAGGTTCCAGGATTTAGATCTTTCATTAAGAACAGGCAAGGCGGTAAAAGAGGGGGAGGTGTGGACTTGTTAGTCAAGGATAGTATAACAGTGGCTGAGGGAACTTTTGATGAGGACTCGTCTACTGAGGTAATGTGGGCTGAGGTTAGAAACCGGAGAGGAGAGGTCACACTGCTGGGAGTTTGTTATAGGCCTCCACAGAGCTCCAGGGAGTTGGAAGAGAGGATTACCAAAATTCTTATGGGAAGGAGTGAAAGGAACAGGGTGGTCATTATGGGGGACTTTAACTTCCCAACATTGACTGGAAATGCTATAACTCTAGTACGTTTGGATCAGTTTTTGTCCAATGTGTACAGGAGGGTTTCCTGACACAGTATGTCGAAGGGTGGACAAGAGGGGAGGCCACACTGGATCTGGTACTTGGAAATGAACTAGGCTAGGTGTTTGATTTAGTTGTAGGTGAGCACTTTGGAGAGTGTGACGTTTAGTTATGTTTAGTTTAGCAATGGAAAGGGATGGGTACATGACACAGGTCAAGAATTATCTATGGGGCAAGGCCAATTATAATGCAGTTAGGCAAGAATTAGGATGTATAGAATGGGGTAGCAAAATGCAGGGGATGCAGACAATGGAAATGTGGAGCTGGTTTAAGGAACAGATATTGCGTTTCCTTGATAGGTATGTCCCTGTCAGGCAGGGAGGAAGTGATAAGGTAAGGGAACCATGGTTTACAACAGAAATTGCATCTCTTGTTAAGCAGAAGAAGGAGGCTTACGTGTTGATGAGGCAAGATGGTTCAGATGAGGCTTTGGAGAGTTACAGATCAGCTAGGAAGGATTTAAAGAGAAAGTTAAGAAGAGCAAAGAGAGGACACAAGCAGTCTTTAGCAAATAGAATAAAGGAGAACCCTAAAGCTTTCTATACGTTTGTGAGGAACAAAAGGATGATTAGGGTAGGAATAGGACCAGTCAAAGACAGAAGTGGGAAGTTGAGTGTGGACCCTGTGGAGATCGGAGAGGTGCTAAACTAACATTTCTCATCAGTTTTCACTCAGGAAAAGGAGAATATTGTAGAGGAGAAGAATGAGATATGAGATATCAGACTAGAAAGGATCAAGGTTAGTTACGAACAGTAGACAAGTCCCCTGGACTGGATGGGATTTAACCAAGGATTCTCTGGGAAGCTAGGGAGGAGATAGCAGAGCCCTTGGCTTTGATACTTGAGTCATCATTGTCTACAGGTTTAGTAACAGAGGACTGGAAGATTACAAATGTTGTGCCCTTGTTCAAGAAGGGCAATAGAGATGACACAGGTAATTAGAGACTGGTGAGCCTTACTTCTGTTATAGGAAAGATTTTGGAAAGGATTAAAAGAGATAAGATTTGTAACAATCTGGCAAACAACTGTTTGATTTCAGATAGTCAACATGGATTCATCAAGGGCAGGTCATGTTTCACAAACCATATTGAGTTTTTTGAGAAGGTGACCAAGCATGTAGATGAGGGTAGGGCAGTTGACGTGGTATACATGGACTTCAGTAAAACCTTTGATAGTATCCACGTGGTAGGTTGTCGGAGAAAATGCAGAGACATGGAATTGAGAGTGATTTAGCAGTTTGGATTTGAAACTGGCTTTCTGAAAGAAGGCAGCGAGTGGTGGTTGATGGAAAATATTCAGCCTGGAGTCCGGTTACTAGTGATGTGCCACAAGGATCTGTTTTGGGACCACTGCTGTTTGTCATTTTCATAAATGACTTGGATTCAGGCATAGGTGGACGGATTAGTAAATTTGCAGATGACACTAAAGTCGGTGGAGTAGTGGACTGTTTGGAAGAATGTTACAGGTTGCAGGGGGATTTGGATAAACTGCAGAAATTGGGCTTAGAGGTTGCAAATGGAGATCAATGCAGCTAAATGTGAGATGATACACTTTGGGAAGAATAACAGGAAGGCAGAGTACTGGGTCAATGGAAAGGTTCTTGATAGTGTGGATGTGCAGAGGGATCCCCGAAAGTTGCCACCCAGGTGGATAGTGCTGTTAAGAAGGCATACAGTGTATTGGGTTTCATTCTGGGAGGGATTGAGTTTGGGAGCCACAATATCATGCTGCAATTATACAAAACGCTGGTGCGGCCACACTTGGAATATTGTGTACAGTTCTGGTCCCCATATCTCAGGAAGGATGTAGAAGCATTGGAAAAGGTGCAGAGGAGATTTACCAGGATGTTTCCTGGTCTGGAGGGAAAGTCTTATGAGGAAAGGCTGAGAGACTTGGGTCTGTTCTCATTGGAAAGAAGAAGGCTAAGAGGGGATTTGAAAGAGACATGCAAGATGATCAGAGGATTAGATAGGGTGGACAGTGAAAGTCTTTTTCCTAGGATGATTACTTCAGCATGTACGAGGGGGCATAACTATGAATTGAGGGGTGATAGATTTAAGACAGATGTCAGAGGCAGGTTCTTTACACAGGGAGTGGTAAGGGCATGGAATGCCCTACCTGCTAATGTAGTCAACTCAGCCACATTAGGGAGATTTAAGCAATCCTTAGAAAAGCACATGGATGATTTTGGGTTAGTGTCGGGGGACGAGCTGAGAATAGTTCACAGGTCGGCACAACATCGAGGACCGAAGGACCTGTTCTGTGCTGTACTGTTCTATGTTCTGTGTTCTATGTTCTATAATTAAGTAATTAATTTTGTCCCAAATTATAAACTCAAGCTTCCCCACCAGCAAACTAAAACTGCCTGACTAGCCTGTAGTTGCTGGACCTACCTTTACATCTTTTTTGGAACAAGGGTGTAACAACTTGCTATTCTGATGAAGAATCATCTCAACTTGAAACTTTAGCTTGCTTTCTCCCCATGGAAGACAAGCAGGAGGTGGAAGAACACAGCAGGTTAGGCAGCATCAGGAGATAAAGAGTCAATATTTCGGGTGTAACCCTTTGACTTCTCCACTTCTTGATGCTGCCTGGCTTGCTGTGATCCTCCAGCCTCCTGTTAGTCTACCATGGAGTCCAGCATTGCAGTTTTTTTCTCTCTGTGGATGCTGCCTGACATGCTGTGATCTCCAGTACTTTTTGTTTTCAATTCTGGTATCACCTCCTTTATGTAAGGAAGATTCAAAAATTAAATCAGTACCTCAGCAATTTTCACTTTCACTACCTGTGGTTGCACCACATTTTAGTGTGGTGACTTATCAACTTTAAGGACAGCCAGTATACACAATGTTTCCTCCTTTAAAACTGTAAACCCTTGTACTGTGTATGAATTACTTTCTCTTTCACCATTAATTGGCCAGCATCTACTTCCTTGATATTGACAGATGCAAAGGTAAAATTAAATTCATTTAATACCTCAGCCATACCATTCTGTCGAAGCATAATTCCTCTTTTCAGTCCATAGTCAGGTAAAAACAAGGACTGCAGATGTTGGAAACTAGATTCTAGATTAGAGTGGTGTTGGAAAAGCACAGCAGTTCAGGCAGCATCCAAGGAGCAGGAAAATCAACGTTTCACGCAAAAGCCCTTCATCAGGAATAGAAACAGAGTGCCTGCAAGGTGGAGAGATAAATGAGAGGTGGGTGGGGGTAGGGAGAAGGTAGTATAGAGTACAATAGGTGAATGGCGATGGGGATAGAGATTTTACTGCTCCTCTGATGCTGCCTGAACTGCTGTGCTCTTCCAGCACCACTAATCCAGAATCTGGTTTCCAGCATCTACAGTCATTGTTTTTACATAGAGGTGATAGGTCAGGGAGCAGGGTGGGGGAAGGTAGCAAAGAGTAGCAATGGGTGAATGGGGGTGGGGATGAAGGTGATAGGTCAGAGAGGAGGGTGGAGTGGATAGGTGGGAAGAAAGATAGGCAGGTAGGACAGGTCCTGGGGACAGTGCTGAGCTGGAAGTTTGAAACTAGGATGAGGTGGGGGAAGGGGAAATGAGGAAACTGTTGAAGTCCACATTGATGCCCTGGGGTTGAAGTGTTCCGAGGCGTCCTTCCTCCAGGCGTCGGGTGTTGAGGGAGTGGTGGGGAAGGAGGCCCAGGACCTCCATGTCCTCGGCTGAGTGGGAGGGGGAGTTGAAATGTTGGGCCACAGGGTGGTATGGTTGATTGGTGTGGGTGTCCCAGAGATGTTCCCTAAAGCGCTCTGCTAGGAGGCGTCCAGTTTCCCCAATGTAGAGGAGACTGCATCAGGAGCAACAGATATAATAAATGATATTGGTGGATGTGCAGGTAAAACTTTGGATATGGAAGGCTCCTTTGGGGCCTTGGATGGAGATGAGAGAGGAGGTGTGGGTGCAGGCTTTGCAATTCCTGCGGTGGCAGGGGATGGTGCCAGGAAGGGAGGGTGTGTCGTTGGGGGGTGTGGAACTGACCAGGTAATCACAGAGGGAATGGTCTTTGCGGAAGGCTGAAATGGGTGGGAACGGAAATATATCTCTAGTGGTGGGGTCCATTTGGAGGTGGTGGCAATGTCGTCGGATGATGTGGTTTATGCGAAGGTTGGTGGGATGGAAGGTGAGCACCGGGGGGTTCTGTCCTTGTTATGGTTGGAGCGGTGGGGTCTGAGGGCAGAGGTGCGGATGTGGATGAGATGCGTTGGAGGGCATCTTTAACCACATTGGAAGGGAAATTGCGGTCTCTAAAGAAGGAGGCCATCTGGTGTGTTCTGTGTTGGAACTGGCCCTCCTGGGAGCAGCTATGGCGAAGGCGGAGCAATTAGGAATACAGGATGACAGTTTTGCAGGAAGTAGGGTGGGAAAAGGTGTAATCCAGGTAGCTGTGGGAAGAGAAAGTTGAGCAATTCATCAACTTCACAAACACATTCCACCCTGACCTTAAATTTACCTGGACCATCTCTGACATCTCCCTCCCCTTCCTGGACATCTCCATCTCCATTAATGATGACTGACTTGACACCAACATTTTTTTACAAACCCACGTCTTCCCACAGCTACCTGGATTACACCTCTTCCCACCCTACCTCCTGCAAAAGTGCATCCCATATTCCCAATTCCTCCACCTCCGCTGTATCTGCCCCCAGGAGGACCAGTTCCACCACAGAACACACCAGATGGCCTCCTCCTTTAGAGACCGCAATTTCCCTTCCCACGTGGTTAAAGATGCCCACAAATGCATCTCATCCACATCCCGCACCTCCGCCCTCAGACTCCACCCCTCCATCCATAACAAGGACAGACCCACACCCCCACCCCCCCCAGTGCTCACCTTCCACCCTACAAACCTTCACATAAACCAAATCATCTGATGACATTTCTGCCACATCCAAACAGACCCCACCACCATGGATATATTTCCCTCCCCACCCCTTTCCGCCTTCCGCAAAGACCATTCCCTCCTTGATTACCTGGTCAGGTCCACGCTCCCCCCCCCCCCCCCCCCCCCCCCACAACAACCCACCCTCTCATCCTGGCACTTTCCCCTGCCACCGCAGGAATTGTAAAACCTGCGCCCACACCTCCTCCCTCACCTCAATCCAAGGCCCCGAAGGGGCCTTCCACATACATCAAAGTAATACCTGCACATGCACCAATATCATTTATTGTATCCGTTGCTCCTGATGCAGTCTCTCATTGGGGAGACTGGATGCTTCCTAGCAGAGCGCTTTAGGGAACATCTCGAGCACACCCGCACCAATCGACCACACCACCCTGTGGCCCAACATTTCAACTCCCCCTCCCACTCAGCCGAACACATGGAAGTCCTAGGCCTCCTTCCCCACCACTCCCTCACCACCTGACGCCTAGAGGAAGAACACCTCATCTTCCGCCTCGGAACACTTCAACCCCAGGGCATCAATGTGGACTTCACCAGTTTCCTCGTTTCTCCTTCCCCCACCTCACCCCAGTTCCAAACTTCCAGCTCAGCACTTGTCATGACTTGTCCTACCTGTCTATCTTTCTTTCCACCTATCCACTCCACCCTCCTCTCTGACCTATCACCTTCATACCCACTCCCATTCACCCATTGTACTCTTTGCTACCTTCCCCCACCCTCCTCTCTGACCTATCACCCCCATCCCCACCCCGACTCACCTATTGTACTCTATGCTACTTTCTCCCTACCCCACCCTCTCATTTATCTCTCCACCCTGCAGGCACTCTGCCTCTATTCCTGATGAAGGGCTTTTGCCCGAAACGTCGATTTTCCTCCTCCTCCGATGCTGCATGAACTGCTGTGCTTTTCCAGCACCACTCTAATCTAGAACCCAATCCATAATTAGTCTCATGCCTCCTTAAACAACTTGTTTTCACATAGAAGACCTTTGGTTCTCTTTTGTTTCTTCTCAAACTCTCTTTGCTTCCCTTATTTGTTTTTTGAATTCTCCTTTGAACGTGTTTGTACATTTGGCCTGGGTCTCAATTTTGTAATCCAAACAATACCTTAAGCACACACTTCTGCTTCATCTTAATTTTATTTTTGTAATTAGGAAGCTCTGGATTTGTTTGTGGGAATATACCTTGACTTATGCAGTAAAAGCAGCCTCAGGTCCTGCAGTCAGTACTACTGTGACGCAGTTGGGGAAAGAATGCCTGGCAGTCAACATTGCAGTGATACAGTTCTGGAAGACTGCCCTGTAGCGATTATTGTGATGATACAGTTCCAGAAGATTTTCCTTCAGCCAGCACCCCAGTGAAGCAATCTGGAAAAGTATCCTGTAAACAAAGTCACAGTGAGGCAATTTGGGATAAATAGCCTGTAACTAGAATTGCAGTGAGGCAGTCTAGGAAGAGTGTCTTACAGTCAGCATTGTGGTGATCCAGTTTGGGAGGACTGGTCTTTTACCAGTATCACAATGAAGCAGTGTCTTGTATCCTGGAGAGTATCTTGCAGCCAGTTTTATAGTGAAGCAGTCTGGGAAGAGAGTGGTGCAGTCAATTCTCATTTTAAAAAAACAAAATAACAGACAGAACATCTAAATTGCATTGGCTGCTAATAAATTGCTGTTAGGGAGTATCTCTAAATTGCTTTAAATTAGGAAAGAGGGGTGTGAATGCCAGTCCCTAATTTTAGGGAATGAAGCTGGGCAAGTGATAAATGGAACATTGGGGAAGCATTTTGACAGTGGTTACCATAATTAATTCTTATTTAAGGTAATTATGGATAGACTTGAAATAAAGATTTTGAATTTGGGGGGGCGGGGGGGCAGCAGACCAATTTTAATGGGCGGCACAGTGGTTAGCACTGCTGCCTCACAGCGCCAGAGACCGGGGTTCAATTCCCGCCTCAGGCAACTGACTGTGTGGAGCTTGCACATTCTCCCTGTGTCTGCGTGGGTTTTCTCCGGGTGCTCCGGTTTCCTCCCACAGTCCAAAAATGTGCAGGTTAGGTGAATTGGCCATCCTAAATTGCCCGTAGTGTTAGGTGCAGGGGTAAATGTGGGGGAATGGGTCTGGGTGGGTTGAGCTTCGGCAGGTCGGTGGGGACTTGTTGGGCCGAAGGGCCTGTTTCCACACTGTAAGTGTGTAAGTAATCTAATCTAATCTAATCTAATATTTTACGATCCGGCCAAAATAGTTTGGGAACAGCTACTTGCAGGAAAATCCATGTCAGAGCAGTGGGATTTTTTCAAAGAAAATAGTGAACATACAGAGCCAACATGTCTCTGTAAACATAAAGTGTAGGACCACCAAGAAACCTTGGATTTCAAGGGATCTACTGAACTGGAAAAGAAATAAAAGGAAACTTGTGGCAGATATTGAAGCTCAAATCAGAGGATGCCCAAGAGAAGCATAGAAAGTACAGAGAGTGACTTAAAAATAAATTAGGAAAATGAAGAGAGCACATTAAAAAAAAATTGGCATGTAATGTTAAGAAAAATCCAAAGAAATTGCAGAGGCAAGAGAATAACCAGGAAAAGAGTAGGGTCCATTTTTCTGCAAAGTGGTGAACGTTATTGAAGCCAGAAGACATAGCTGAGATTTTAAATGAAAACGTTTTATCTGTATTCATCAGAGAAGAACAATGTAAGTATAGAAGTGAGGAAGAAGGGCTGAGGTATTCTTAAATTAAGTAGCATTGAGAGAGGGTTTTTTTTTTGTAGTTTTAGCAGGCTTGAAAGTGGACAAATCCCCCAGCAGAAATGAGGTATACTCCAGGCTGCTATGGGAGACAAGAGAAGAGATTGCATAGGGGGCTGACTTTAATTTCCAAAAGGTATCTGACAGCTGGAATAACTAATGTTCTACAATTATTCAAGAAGAGTGGCAGGGATAAATCAGGAATCTAAAGGCTTGTGCATCTAACATTTGTGGTGAGGAAACTATGTGAAAAAATTCAAAGGTAGAGAATTAATCTCCACTTGGAAAGGAATAATCAAGGGTAGTAAGTATAGCACTATTTGTGGGAGATCACATTAAAAAAAACTGAATTTTTCAAGGAGATGTGTAAGTGACATAATGCAGTTTATGTAACCTACAAGGACTTCAATAAGGCTTTTGACAAGCTCTGGCATGACAGACTGGTTAAGAAGTTAGCAGCCTATCAGACCCAGAGCAATTTGGCAATTGGATCCAATATTAACTCAGTGGCAGGACATAGAGGATGATGGTTGAAGGGTTTTTTGTGACTGGAAACCTGTATCCAGTAGTGTACCACAGGTTTGGTGCTGGGTCCCTTGCTAGTGTAAGTTAATAATCTGGACATGAATGTAGAAGATATGATCAGTAAGTCTGCAAATGACGCAAATATTAGTGGTGTGGTAAATAGTAAGGAGAAAAGCCTTAGAATTGAGGATGACATAGATGGGCTGGTCAGATAGGCTGAACAAGTGACAATTTAAATTTAGTCCTGAAAATTGTGAGGTGATGCATTTTGGGACGACTTGCAAGGAAATACACATTGAATGGTAGTACCCTAGGAAATAGAGAACAAAAAAGACATTGGTGTGCATATCCATAGGTTCTTGAAGGCAGCAGGACAGGTAGATAATTTGGTTAAGAAGGCATTTGTGGTACTTGAATACTAGAACAAGGAGATTCTGATACAGCTGTATGTAATGTGACCAGAACTGCTTGCAGTTCTGGTCACCACCTTACAGGAAAGGCATGATTGCACTGATTCTATAATACAAAGTTCTGTGTGGCATAGACAGGCTGGATAGGAAGAAACATTTCCCTTAGTAGAGGAGTCAATAAGCAGGCCTCATAGTTTAAGGTTTAGAGCACACGACTTAGAAGAAATTTGAGAAGTGAATAGATAGCTGCCTAAAAGGATGATGGAGGCAGGAACCTTCAAGACATTTAAGAATGGGTAGCACAGTGGTTAGCACTACTGCCTCAGTGCCAGGGAGCCAAGTTCAATTCTAACCCTCAGGCAGCTGTCTGTATGGAGTTTGCACATTTTCCTTGTGTCTGTGTGAGCTTCCACCAGGTACTCTGGTTTTGAGTATATTAGAGATTTGGGTTGGATGCTCTTCAGAGAGTGTGTAGACTTGATAGGCTAAATTGCCTCTATCTGCCCTTTATACATTCTATAATTCTATAAGTACTTAAATGAATATTTGAAAGGCATAGCCTATAAGGCTATGGGACCAAGTGCAGGAAAATGGGATTAAAATAGGTGAATGTTAGGTGAAGGACACAATGGGCCAGAAGGCCTCTTTTTGTGCTGTAGAAATTATGACTTCATTTGAATGATCTCTTCTGTAAAAACAGCTTATTGTTCAGTGATGTTTTGCTTGCGAGTCAATGAGTCTAATTTATCTTTAGCAGACTTACCCTTACCTAATTGAATTTCACTTTCCCTCAGTTAACTATCCCTACTCTGGTTGCTTTGTGTCTATTATAACAACCACTCTCAACATTATAACACAATGATCACTGCCCACTAAATGCTCGCCCACTAATACTTGAGCTACTTGGCCTGCCTCATATCTAAGCATGAGGTCTGGCAATGCCTTCTTTCTTGTTAACCTGTACAGATAGAGCAGTTGGCAATCCTACTGACCACAAGGTAAAAACTCCTGTCTCTCTTTATTCTTTACACGACTATTATCCCAGTCTATACTGAGATAATATATATTCTAACTATTCTACAAATGTTGCACTGCTCTTTAGTTTTCTTGCAAACAGTTCCTCCATATAAGTATTAATGGCAAAGCAAATATTAACTATCCTTTGCTAAATTAAGAAAGAATGCGCCTCACAATTAGATTGTGACAGTGAATTGAATTGAATTAGCTTTATTGTCACATATACTCAAATGGGTACAGTGAAAAATGTATACTTAAGGTGTCCTTTCAGGTACAAATGTCCGTAGGTACCAGCTTCTTCAGTTAGAATTCTTAGAAAATAGAGAAGTAAAAGTTTCAGCATCATAAAATTGTAATTATAAAACGGAGAAAGCAAAAGAAATTCAGAACACCGTCTTCTTACCCAGTCCATGCTGGCATTGAACCTCCTGTCAGGCCTTGACTCCAGACCATGTGGGGCTTTCCCTCAGAGTTAACGAGGATGGGAGGTCTCTTTGGAATCACCTCAAGACTGGAAGTCCACGCTGAGGCTATGCTAGGCCAAGAGGCCACCATGTACCACCAGAAGACGACTATGCCAAGCTGAGAGACCGCTGGGCCAGGCCAGGAGACCACCACATCAGGGGGAGAGGATATATCATCAGGTCTGAGCTCAAGCTGGGAGTTCCAAAGCTGGGACTTCCAAGGCCATGAGGTTGGAAGTTGTGAGTTCCAAGTCCAGGAGTTCCAAGGATGGGTGGTCAGAGGCCATGGATACTGAAGCTGCAAGCTCAGAAGCTGGGAGTCCTGAGGCCATGAGTTCCATTGCCACAAGGTTGGTGCCTGCAAGGTCAGAGGCTGTGAGGGTGGAAGTTCTAAGGGTAGGCGTTCTGAGGCTGCGAGGTCAGAGGCCACAAATTCTGAGGCCAGAAGAGCAGAAGCCAGGAGCTTTGAGGCAGGTTTTTCCAAGGCCATGAGGTCGGAGGCCAGGAGGTGGAAGATCATAATACACCAAGGCTGTGAGGTTTGAGGCCAGGAGGTCAGAGGACACAAGGTCAGAGGTTGGGCGGCAGAGTAGGGAGAAGAGGAGAAATAAAAGACGAGAGAAAACAGAAAAAAAGGAAAATGTATGGATGGGGCAAAGAAACTTCAGCTGAAGTGTCCTACTCCACCATCATCTTTGACAACTTCCATTTCTAAAATTTCCCACCATTTTTTACTCCCCACCTCCTCAAACACACTTCCTGGAGGTTAAACATTCTTTCAAAATGGCCATAAATGGTATTGAAAGACCAGTACTTTTCACAAAATGAGGAAACTAGACACTTGAGTTCAATCTTCCTTTACAGTGGAACAACAGTCTTTGTTCATTCAGGGTTTGTTGGATGATTTTGCAAATTCCCTGCTAGCTACCTGCTAGCAGTGCTCTGAAAGCTTGTGAAAGCTGCACTCTGTGTAAGCATAGCTCCCCAGTGATCTGACTCCAAGGTCAAATTCAGTGAGTGCAAGCGGGCATCAGAGCAGCCCCGCATTTGCCACGGGACTATGCCTACATCGGTAAAACTATAGGAATTCATTTTGTGTTTTAAACGGCAGCCGCAGCTTAAACCCACAGAACTCAGCAGCTGCCGGTCCACCCACGTGACCGGGAGATGGGAGCCAGAGGACAGATCAAATCCACACTAGGCCAGACACTAACCATGACTCATCGACCCAAACTACGGAGCTAATTAATATGGAGACCCATCTCCTAATCAAATCAAGAGACTGACTGAAACACACCCATATTCATCAATACAGAACCATCCTGACACAAAGGACAGGCATCCACCAGACAGGAACGAACAGACCAGCACCCCAAGGGAACAAAGCTGGGGTGCTAGCCTCCGACCCTCACAGAGAGAGACAAGCAGATAGTACCCGGACCCGTTTACATAATCCAATTAGCACCCTATTGTGTGTACACTGCAACTCTCCTGGGACGGCAGGAAACCCACCATTTGCACCTACTCCAGCGATGATGGGGAACTATCATCCCATTCATACTCAAAATCCTCACATCCTGACAAAGAAAGGTATATAATGTGTAGCAGCGTGCGGAAACAACAGAACAGCCGAGATTCGGACCTCGGTTGGTCTCCGCCGGTGTTACTGTATCAATAAACGTTACCGATTGTTGAACGCACTCTGGGCTCGGACTGATATCATTTCATCCGCGCTAACAGAGAATACCATAATATCTAGAATTACACCCCTTAGAACTGCTATGAAGTGGAGCTGTTTTAAGCCTGGCATAACTTACAACGTATGTGCTGTCTTTATGCCCAGCCTTTCATTAACTTTGTATTTTCCAATATGTAATTTGTTCAACACTTAGATTGTCATAGAACATACAACATAAAACAGTACAATACAGGAATAAGCCCTTTGGCCCACCATGTCTTGTGCTGGCCATGATGACATTCTAAGGTAAAAACAATGACTGCAGATGCTGAAAACCTAATACTGGTTTAGTGGTGCTGGAAGAGCACAGCAGTTCAGGCAGCATCCAACGAGCAGCGAAATCGACGTTTCGGGCAAAAGCCCTTCATCAGGAATAAAGGCAGTGAGCCTGAAGTGTGGAGAGATAAGCTAGAGGAGGGTGGGGGTGGGGAGAAAGTAGCATAGAGTACAATGGGTGAGTGGGGGAGGAGATGAAGGTGATAGGTCAAGGAGGAGAGGGTGGAGTGGATAGGTGGAAAAGAAGATAGGCAGGTCGGGCAGGTCGGACAAGTCCGGACAAGTCAAGGAGACAGTTACTGAGCTGGAAGTTCGAAACTAGGATGAGGTGGGGGAAGGGGAAATGAGGAAGCTGTTGAAGTCCACATTGATGCCCTGGGGTTGAAGTGTTCCGAGGCGGAAGATGAGGCGTTCTTCCTCCAGGCGTCTGGTGGTGAGGGAGCGGCGGTGAAGGAGGCCCAGGACCTCCATGTCCTCGGCAGAGTGGGAGGGGGAGTTGAAATGTTGGGCCACGGGGCGGTTTGGTTGATTGGTGCGGGTGTCTCGGAGATGTTCCCTAAAGCGCTCTGCTAGGAGGCGCCCAGTCTCCCCAATGTAGAGGAGACCACATCGGGAGCAACGGATACAATAAATGATATTAGTGGATGTGCAGGTGAAACTTTGATGGATGTGGAAAGCTCCTTTAGGGCCTTGGATAGAGGTGAGGGAGGAGGTGTGGGCACAGGTTTTACAGTTTCTGCGGTGGCAGGGGAAAGTGCCAGAATGGGAGGGTGGGTCGTAGCGGGGTGTGGACCTGACCAGGTAGTCACGGAGGGAACGGTCTTTGCAGAAGGCGGAAAGGGGTGGGGAGGGAAATATATCCCTGGTGGTGGGGTCTTTTTGGAGGTGGTGGAAATGTCGGTGGATGATTTGGTTGATGCGAAGGTTTGTAGGGTGGAAGGTGAGCACCAGGGTCGTTCTGTTCTTGTTACGGTTTGAGGGGTGGGGTCTGAGGGCGGAGGTGCGGGATGTGGACGAGATGCGTTGGAGGGCATCTTTAACCACGTGGGAAGGGAAATTGCGGTTCCGCCACCTCCAAAAAGACCCCACCACCAAAACTTGGCTCACATACGACTTTTAAACTTTCCCCCTTTCACTTAAACTTACTCTCCATTGTATTTGACATTTCCATCCTGGGAGAAAGGCTGACTTTCCTCCCTTTCAATGCCTGTCTTCATTTTATATAATTCTATTAGGTCACCACTCAGCCTCTGATGCTCTCGTGAAGCATTCAGGAGAAGTAGCAGTGCTCTGAAAGCTCATGCTTCCAAATAAACCTGTTGGACTGCAACCTGGTATTGTGATTTTTAACTTTGTCCACCCCAGTTCAACACTGGCTCCTCCACATCATGCCTAGTGAAGACAAGCCAAGTTTGTTCAACCTGTTTTTATAGTTAACAGACTGCAATCAAAGTAACATCCTGGTAAACCTTCTGCACCCTCTCCAAAGCCTCCACACCATTCTTATAGTCTGCCTATATCTACATAATGAAAGAAAAGCTGGCAGGAATGAACAAACTCATCCCTCCCACAATCCTTCAGCATTATATTTGATGAAATGAGAGTAAACTAAAAAAAAGATGGTGAGGCCATGAACATTCTCTATATTTTTTATTTTAGAGTAAGGGCTAAGTGTAATTAAGTAGAGGGAAAGGAAGAAAACAAACAGTTTTTATGCATCAGTGTGTATGTAAATTCATTAGCAAACTTAATAGAATTGAGATGCTGGAAATTAAATTAGCAAGTTACATCTGTCAACTATTAAGGCGACCCTGTGGTTTATTAGCCACTTCCTTTAAAATTCACAATCCACAGAAATAATTGTGCATGGTTACGTATATAATTTTGAATTGGAGTCAGAAAGCTGCTTATTTTTTACATTGATAGCTTTGTTGCCAGTGATTTTGTTGGCCAGTCATCTCCATTGTGGCAATGAAAATTATACGTTGATCTTCTACCCAAATCCTATCCTCTGGAAATATGCACAGGAACAAAAGTGTCAACTCGAATCCAATGTAAATCTACTTCACTTCACCAAAACAAAGAACTGAATGCATATGCCAATTCTGTTGGAGATATAACATTCCTTTCTGTAGATTGCCACCGCGCTGTAGTGGAGAGGCTTGAGTGTTACATTGATCCCGAGAGCAATGCCACCAGGGGGTTCCCAATTCCTGACAGAGTCACCCATGATGGTAAGGTCTCAGGGACGGAATCAGATAAAGCACAGTCAAAAGCAAGTCCTCAGTGATGATCTAGGTGCAAGATGTTCATTTGATATCAATAGCTGTGGAGGCAAATGAAGGTTGCAGCTGTAGGGAAATTCCAAACATTAAGGTTTTCTTACCATTGAAACTGGATCTGTCTGCCTTCTGACAAGGACCACTTGTGGCTACTGGTGTGCAACAACAGTCTTATGTTAAACGTTATCCTGCACGTAGCAACTACCTGGAGGAATTCAACCTCTCCCAACGCATTTCATATGTTGTGAGAGTTTTGGTCCCCATATCCAAGGAATAATGTGCTGGCATTTGAGGGGGTCCAGAGGAGGTTTACAAGAATGACCTTGAGGATGAAGGACTTGTCATATGAAGAGTGGTTGAGGACACTGATGTTTAAAAGGATGAGGGGTGAATTTGGTTCAAACATAAAGTATAGTGAGAGGCCTGGATAGAGTGGAAATGGAGAAGTTGTTTCTGCTAGTGAGAGATACCAGAATGCAAGTGCACAGCCTTAAAGAGAAGGGACTACTCTTTAGAACTGAGATGCAGAGGAATTTATTCAGGCAGAGAATTTCAATCTCTTGCCACAGAGGCTTGTGGAGACCAAGTCATAGACGATATTTCAGACAGAGATGATTCTTGATTTGTATGGGGATCAAGGCTTACAATGGGAGAGTAGGTGATATGGGGTTGAGAAATGTATCAGCCATGATTGAATGGAGGAGCAGATCAATAGGCCAAATGGCTTAATTATGCTCCTATGGTCTTATGGTCTTAAAACACAAGCCCTGCAGTGATGGCTGAGGGGACAGGATTGCAGGATCTGGAAGTCCCTAGATTTGTACTAGCACATAGGCAATGGTCTTTGTTTCAGTTATTTCACTCTTGGAATAAGAACAGGAAAGTGTTTTAGCAGCTTGCTTCACAACTGAGCAATGTTTTTCAGGATCCACTCTTCTCACCCTGTCTGGGGAATGGACTAGGAAAACTGCCCTAAAAATAGTCTGTTCTGACCAACCTGACAGGAAAACAGCAATCAGCTCATCTACATGCAGTCTGAAAACTAAAGTCAAAATCAGTCTGAGAACATGGAATGTACAAAGCTTCATGGATAACAAGTAATCATCCCTCTTTCACACAAACTCAGGCACTTTAATACTGATATCTCTGTCCTGCAGGAGGCTTGAAAAGCAGGCGAAGAGACACTGAGGGAATAGATAATGATTACATTTTCTTCTGGGGAGGAAAACCTGAGGGTCAATCCAGGATGCATGGAATTAGATTTTCTGTCAAGAAAAAATCATCATCTGACTCTTGAAGCACTCTGTTGGCCTCATGACTTTCTGTCAACTAGTTGATAAAAGCTGGCATCCAACAGTTATGAGTGCCTTTGCTTCAACCCTTGATGCCATAGAGGAGTCTAAAAATGGCTCTGACACCACCCTGGACACCATGCTCACCAACATCCCTAATGAAGATAAAATTATCCTCCTTAGAAACTTCAATATCAGGATTGGAAAGGACTCCCAACTCTGGAGAGGAATTGTCAGAAAGGAAGGAGTCGGGAATTGCAACTTCTACTGCTCACCAAATGTGTGAAACATCAGTTGTTCATAATCAACACACTGATCCACCAAACGATGAGTTCAAGACTCAGTCAAAGTACGTGATTAACTATGTTATCATTTAATCTGAAGATCAAAAGTGGGCCTCGTTACCAAAGCAATGATCAGTGCCAATGGCTGCTGGATAAACCACTGGCTCATCTGTTCCGCTGTGTCCACCAAATGCCACCAGAAGCACTTGCAGACAAATAGATAGTTCAGAAAAAAGCTGAGATTTGATAGAAGTTTATAAAATAATGAGAAATATAGAGTAAATGGTAGTTGTCTTTTCCCTAGAATGGGGGATTTCAAGACTGGGGGCACATTTGTAAGGTGAGAGGAGGAATTTTAAAGACATGAAGAAAACTTTTTTATACAGTGGGTTGTTTGCGTGTGGAATGAACTTCATAGAATCCCTGCAGTGTGGAAATAGGCCCTTTGGCCCAACAAGTCCACACCAACCCTTCGAAGAGTAACTCACTGAGATCCATTCCCCTACTTTATTACTCAACATTTGCCCCTGACTAATGCACCTAACCTAACCTACACATCCCTTAACACTATGACCAATTTTGCATGGCTAATTCACCGAACCTGCACATCTTTGAGTTGTGGGAAGAAATGAGCATCCGGAGGAAACCCACACAGACACGGGGAGAATGTGCAAACTCCACACAGACACGGGGAGAATGTGCAAACTCCACACAGACACGGGGAGAATGTGCAAACTCCACACAGACACGGGGAGAATGTGCAAACTCCACACAGACAGTCACCCGAGGCTGGAATCAAACTCAGGTCCATGGCGCTGTGAGACAGCAGTGCTAACCACTGAGCCACCGCGCTGCCCCAACTTCCTGAGAAAATTACAACATTTAAAAGGCATTTGGATATATACATGAATAGGAAATCTTTAAAGGGACACGGGCCACGAGCAGGCAGGTTCAATGAGTTTAATTTGGGATTATATTCAACAAGATGGACCAAAGGGTCTGATTCCATGTTGCATGACTCTATGACTCAACATTGTGTGGCTTCAAGAGTGAGCAGACTAGTAAACTTCTAACAATGTCTTCATCAAAATATGCAGAGTTCGTTTTAGTGGTGACTCCCACGTTGATGGGTCGGGTGCAGGTGGCGGCAAGGCAGTGGAGAAGGGTTGGCAGTGCTGGTGTTATTGGTGAGCTAGGACTCTCTTTCAATTATATCTTTTATCCTTTCTATTCTTAACCTATTCAAAATGGCACCAAATTGTGGTGACTGTTGAAGCTTTTCACTGTATTTTGCTGTATTACTCATTTTAAAATGTAAGTGACAACCATTCATTCAGTCATTATCTTTCATTAACGGAATGGAAGAAATCTGAAAAGAACTGAAAACAGCCATCATCTCATGCTGTGAAGAACGACAATGGGTTACAAGATAAGGAAATGCCAAGACTGGTTCAACAAGAATGACCGCATCATCCGACACCTCATCAGTGAGTCAAAGAGTAGATCTCATCAAACAGCAAATACGGAGTTACACAGCAGAACTAGTGAAATCAAGAACCAATGGTTGACTGAAAAAGCTAAGGAGTTTCAACTCCTTGCTGACTAACATGATACTCATTGTTTCTTCAGTGCCACCACGGCTATACGGACCCAACACTCTTGTCCTTCAACTGCTAAGAGGTAGGAGAGAACCCTTTTGACAAATAGAAAAAACATCAACCTCCAATAGACAAAACACCTGAGAACTTATAAATCACAATGTAATCGTTGATATGGACATATTTGAGAAAATCTCCCAACTTCTTGGCAAGAATTATCTTGGTCCCCACCTGATGAGGCTGAAGTTGAAGCTGCCATTAGACACATGAGCATTGCAAAAGCCACAGCAATAAATGAGTTTCCAACAGAGATTTTCAAACTTGAAGTAACAGAGGATGCCCATCAGCTTCACATGGTCACAGAGAAGAGATCACACTCAGAGTGAGGCACTTGAGTATATATTTCTGGGACTTTGGAGTAGCATGGAAATTTGGTGCAGAAGAGAAAAGGGACCTTTTGCATGCTTTTTCGTTCATAATTTGTAAAGTCTTTTTTTAACAGAATTAATTGAGGTTCATGATCAGGGCTCAGTATAAAACAAGGAGTGATATTATAGAAATACCATAAGTTCATTCGTTGGTAATAGTTGCAAATTTGACTATGATAATTTACTTTCAGATTAAAGGTAAACAGAAGAAATATTTTACAGACTAAAAAACTGAAAGACGAGTAGAGTTTTTAAAAAAAAAATCAAGAAACTAGAAAATAAAATAGATGCAGGACCAGATGCAGCACTATTAATAAGAAATGAAATGAGGATTGTTGTGAGAAACTCTCTAGGCTCAGATGATGTAGACTACCTGGTCAGGTCCACACCCCCCTACGATCCACCCTCCCAATCTGGCACTTTTCCCTGCCACCGCAGGAACTGTAAAACCTGGGCCCACACCTCCTCCCTCACCTCTATCCAAGGCCCTAAAGGAGCCTTCCACATCCATCAAAGTTTCACCTGCACATCCACTAATATCATTTATTGTATCCGTTGCTCCCGATGTGGTCTCCTCTACATTGGGGAGACTGGGCGCCTCCTATCAGAGCGCTTTAGGGAACATCTCCGAGACACCCGCACCAATCAACCAAACCGCCCCGTGGCCCAACATTTCAACTCCCCCTCCCACTCTGCCGAGGACATGGAGGTCCTGGGCCTCCTTCACCACCACTCCCTCACCACCAGACGCCTGGAGGAAGAACGCCTCATCTTCCGCCTCGGAACACTTCAACCCCAGGGCATCAATGTGGACTTCAACAGCTTCCTCATTTCCCCTTCCCCCACCTTATCCTAGATTCAAACTTCCAGCTCAGCACTGTCTCCTTGACTTGTCCAGACTTGTCTGACCTGCCTATCTTCTTTTCCACCTATCCACTCCACCCTCTCCTCCTTGACCTATCACCTTCATCTCCTCCCCCACTCACCCATTGTACTCTATGCTACTCTCTCCCCACCCCCACCCTCCTCTAGCTTATCTCTCCACGCTTCAGGCTCACTGCCTTTATTCCTGATGAAGGGCTTTTGCCCGAAACGTCGATTTCGCTGCTCGTTGGATGCTGCCTGAACTGGTGTGCTCTTCCAGCACCACTAATCCAGATGATGTAGAGTCAATTTAGGTGGAGCTGTAAGAACAGTGAGGGGAAGAAGAATTAGTATGAGTAGTGTACAAATCCCCAAACAGTTACTATTATGTACCAAAGGCTATACGTCAACAAATAATGGGAGCATATAAAAAAAAGCAAACATTATGTGTGACTTTAATTTTAGAAGTCATAGAATCCATACAGAACAGGCCATTCAGCCTATAGAGCCCACACCGACTCTCTGAAGACCATCCCACCCAGATCCATCTGCTTACTCTATCCCACAAACCCTACATTTCTCGTAGCAAACCCTTCTAGCGTGCACATCCTTGGACACGAGGGCCAATTTAGCATGGCCAATCCAACTAACCTGCACATCTTTAGACTGTGGGAGAAAACTGGATAACCAGGAGACAACCCATGCAGATAAGGGGAAAATGTGCAAACTCCATAAAGACAGTTTCCCGAGGGTGGAATTGAACCCAGATCCCTGGTGCTGTGAGGCTGGCATATAAGGCAGTCTTCCTCCTAAGTCTTCAATATGGCTGCAAACCTGAAATGACACACAGACACCACATCATTGAGAAATACCATCAACTCAGTCATCGAGTCACAGAGTCATAGAGATGTACAGAATGGAAACAGACCCTTTGGTCCAACTCTTCCATGCTGACCAGATATACCAACCCAATCTAGATCCACCTGCCAGCACCCGGCCCATATCCCGACAAACCCTTCCAATTCATATACCCATCCAAATGCCTCTTAAATGTTGTAACTGTACCAGCCTCCATCACTTCCTCTGGCAGCTCATTCCATACACATACCACCCTCTGTGTGAAAAGGTTGCCCCATAGGTCTCTTTTGTATCTTTCCCCTCTCACTCTAAACCTATGCCCACTAGTTCTGGACTCCCCAAACCAATGGAAAAGACTTTGCCTATTAACGCTATCCATGCCCCTAATAATTTTGTAAATCTCGATAAGGTCACCCCCTCAGCCTCTGACGCTCCAGGGAAAACAGCCCCAGCCTGTTCAGCCTCTCCCTATAGCTCAAATCCTCCAACCCTGACAACATCCTTGGAAATCTTTTCTGTACCCTTTCAAGTTTCACAACATTTTTCCGATTATAAGGAGACCAGAATTGCATGCAATATTCCAACAATGGCCTAACCAATGTCCTGTACAGCTGCAACATGACCTCCCAACTCCTGTACTCAATACTTTGACCAATAAAGGAAAGCGTACCAAACGCCTTCTTCACTATCCTATCTACCTGCGACTCCACTTTCAAGGAGCTATGAACCTGCACTCCAAGGTCTCTTTGTTCAGCAACACTCCCTAGGATCTTACCATTAAGTGTATAAGTCCTGCTACGATTTGCTTTCCCAAAATGCAGCACCTTGCATTTATCTGAATTAAACTCCATCTGCCACTTCTCAGCCCATTGGCCCATTTGATCAAGATCCTGTTGTAATCTGAGGCAATGCTCTTCGTTGTCCACTACACGTCTAATTTTGATGTCATCTGCAAACTTACTAACTGTATCTCTTATGCTCGCATCCAAATCATTTATGTAAATAACAAAAAGTAGAGGATCCACCACCGAACCTTGTGGCACTCCATTGGTCGCAGGCCTCCAGTCTGAAAAACAACCCTCCACCAGCACCCTCTGTCTTCTACCTTTGAGCCAGTTCTGTATCCAAATGGCTCGTTCTCCCTGTATTCTGTGAGATCTAACCTTGCTAACCAGTCTTCCATAGGGAACTTTGTTGAACGCCTTACTGAAGTCCATATAGATCACATCTACTGCTCTGCCTTCATTAATCCTCTTTGTTACTTCATCAAAAAAACTCAATCAAGTTTGTGAGACATGATTTCCCATGCACAAAGCCATGTTGACTATCCCTAATCAGTCCTTGCCTTTCCAAATACATGTAAATCCTGTCCCTCAGGATTCCCTCCAACAATTTGCCCACCACTGATGTCAAGCTTACTGGTCTATAGTTCCCTGGCTTGTCTTTACCACCTTTCGTAAATAGTGGTGCCACGTTAGCCAACCTCCAGTCTTCTGGCACCTCACCTGTGACTATCGATGATACAAATATCTCAACAAGAGGCCCAGCAATCACCTCTCCAGCTTCCCACAGAGTTCTAAGGTACACCTGATCAGGATACTGGGGATTTATCCACCTTTACCCATTTCAAGACATCCAGCACTTCTTCCTCTGTAATATGGGCATTTTGCAAGATGTCATCATCTATTTCCCTACAGTCTATATCTTCCATATTCTTTTCCACAGTAAATACTGATGAAAAATATTCATTTAGTATCTCCCCCATTTTCTGCAGCTCCATACAAAGGCCGCCTTGCTGATCTTTGAGGGGAGAAAGTGAGGACTGCAGATGGTGGAGATCGGAGCTGAAAATGTGTTGCTGGAAAAGCGCAGCAGGTCAGGCAGCATCCAAGGAGCAGGAGAATCGATGTTTCGGGCATCAGCCTGATTCCTGAAGAAGGGCTGATGCCCAAAACATCGATTCTCCTGTTCCTTGGATGCTGCCTGACCTGCTGCGCTTTTCCAGCAACACATTTTCAGCTCTGATCTTTGAGGGGCCCTAGTTACACTTTTGTCCTTAATATATTTGTAAAAACTCTTTGGATTCTCTTTAATTCTATTTGCCAGAGCTATCTCATGTTCCCTTTTTGCCCTCCTGATTTCCCTCTTAAGTATACTCCTAATTCCTTTATACTCTTCTACGGATTCACTCAATCTATCCTGTCTATACCTGACATATGCTTCCTTCTTTTTCTTAGCCAAACCTTCAATTTCTTTAGCATCCAGCATTCCTTTTACCTACCAACCTTCCCTCTCACCCTGACAGGAATATAATTTCTCTGGATTCTCATTATCTCATTTCTGAAGGCTTCCCATTTTCCAGCTGTCCCTTTACCTGAGAACATCTGCCTCCAATCAGCTTTCGAAAGTTCTCGCCTAATCCCGTCAAAATTGGCCTTTCTCCAATTTAGAACTTCAACTTTTAGATCTGGTCTATCCTTTTCCATTATTATTTTAAATCTAATATAATTATGGTCCCTGGCCCAAAGTGGTCCCCCACTGACTCCTCAGTCACCTGCTTTGCCTTATTTCCCAAGTGTCGGTCAAGTTTTGCATCTTCTCTAGTAGGTACATCCACATACTGAATCAGAAAATTGTTTTGTACACACTCAACAAATTCCTCTCCATCTAAACTCTTAACACTATGGCAGTCCCAGTCTATGTTTGGAAAGTTAAAATCCCCAACCATAACCACTCTATTATTCTTACATATAGCTGAAATATTCCAACAAGTAGTGTTTCTCAATTTCTCTCTGACTATCAGGGGGTCTATATTACAGTCCCAATAAGGTGACCATCCCTTTCTTATTTCTCAGTTCCTCCCAAATAACTTCCTTGGATGTATTTCTGGGAATATCCTCCCTCAGCACAACTGTAATGCTATCCCTTATCAAAAATGCCACTCCTCCCTCCTCTCTTGACTCCCTTTCTATCCTTCCCATAGCATTTGTATCCTGGAACATTAAGCTGCCAGTCCTGCCCATCCCTGAACCATGTTTCTGTAATTGCTATGATATCCCAGTCTCATGTTCCTAACCATGCCCTGAGTTCATCTGCCTTCCCTGTTAGGCCCCTTGCATTGAAATAAATGCAGTTTAATTTATTAGTCCTACCTTGTCCCAGCCTGCCCTTACTGTTCGACTTGCTTCTGTTCTCAACTGTACCCATCTCAGATTAATCTCTTTCCTCACTATCTCCCTGGGTCCCACCTCTCTCCCCCCCCCCCCAACCAACTTTACTAGTTAAAAAGCTCCTGAGTAGCTCTTGCAAATTTCCCTGCCAGTATATTAGTCCCCTTTCAATTTAGGTGCAATCCGTCCTTCTTGTACAGATCACTTCTACCCCAAAAGAGATTCCAATGACCAAAAAATGTGAATCCTTTTCCCATGCACCAGCTCCTTAGCCATGCATTCATCTGCTCCATCCTCCTATTCCTGCCCTCACTAGCTCGTAGCAATGTGAGTAATCCAGATATTACTACTCTCGAGGACCTCCTTTTTAAATTTCTGCCTAACTCCTTGTAATCTCCCTTCAGAACCTCAACCTTTTCCCTTCCTGTGTCATTGGTTCCAATGTAGACAATGACCCGTCTCCCCGTGAGAACATTCTGCACCCTCTCTGAGACATCCTTGATCCTGGCACCAGGGAAGCAACACACCATTTTGCTTTTTTGCTGCTGGCCACAGAAATGTCTGTCTGTACCTCAGACTACAGAATCTCCTAACACAATTGATCTCTTGGAACCCGACGTACCCCTTGTTGCATTTAAGCCAGTCTCAATACCAGAAACCTGGCTGTTCGTGATATGTTCACCTGAGAATCCATCACCCCCTACATTTTCCAAAAAACAGCATACCTGTTTGAAATGGATATATCCACAAAAGACTCTCTTACCTTTCCTGGAGTTAACCCTTCTATGTGACTCTGTCTGAGACTTTCTCCCCTTCCTATAACTGCTATCCATCACATACTGTTGCTGTTGCAAATTCTTCATTGCTTCTAACTGTCTCTTCATTTGATCTGATAAGATTCGCAGCCAACAGCATTTATGTCAGATAAAGTCCGCAGTAACCCTTAAACTCTCTTTAAACTCCCACATCTGACAAGGAGTACATATCACTCTGTCAAGGAACAAAAGTTTAATAATCTGCAGACTCATAAACTAACACCATGTTATTCCCCTAAAAACACTGCCCCAGGTTAAATTAGTAGTTATGGCTTATATTTTAAGCTTAATCAAGAGACATATCTCCAAAAACATATAATCAAGAAAGAACCCACTCTACTCACTACTGCAGATTCTCTGTAGGCCACACTTAAAAAACGATTAACTTATCTGATTCTGTGCTGTGAACATCGGCCAACAGTTCCTCCAAGATCAGTTGTGAATTTTACTGGTTTATTAATTTCCCCAGACGCACTCCGATGTCCAATGATACATGAATTCAAACAGCAAAGGCAGTACCTGTGCAGGTTCTCTCTCTCGCTCTCTCTCTCTCTCTCACACAATGACCTCACCATGTGCTTCCTTTGTCTGTTCTTCTCCCTTTTAAAACTGCTGTTGTTTTGACTTTTTTTTCCCAAAGTTCCAAAATAATGCAACAGCATATGAAACAGTAATTGCTGCTCCTGGAATTTGATGAAATCACCTCCAGCACCTAAAATACCTCAAAAAAGGAGCAACAGTTACAGCCAGAAATTTTTCCCGTCCTTCATTACCCAGAATCCAGTTCTTTTGAGATAGATTCTCCATGTCAGCTGGGAGGCCAGGTGTACTACCATTAGGGCCCCTGAAGCAGTCAATAACACCAACACCAGCAACTCTGCTGGGCCAGCCATGTGCTTAGGATGCTTGAATTCTGACTGCCAAAACAAATCAACTTCATCCAGCTCAAGGAAGATGTTAGAATGAGAGAAGGATAAAGGAAGCATTTCAAAGACAGCCTGAAGGCTTCTCTCAAGAAATGCTGTATAGATATCAACATGTGGGTGGCCCTTGTTCAGAAGAAAACAAATTGGAGACAGCTCCTGCTTGAAGTAACACAATTGTTTGAGAACACCCATTGGAAAGAGTAGGTACGGAAAATAAAGCAGAGAAAGGGATGCCAGTGATTTCAAGGCCAAGGACCAATTTCACCTCCTGGAATACACCTTCCAAATGTGTTGTCGGAAATGCAGCTGGAGCATCAGGTTCATCAGCCACACAAGTTCCAGAGAACACATGTCCAGTGACAGAATTTTCAAGGTGGATAATCACACTCATTTGCAAATGATTGCTGACAATAATTAGACATAGCATAGATGAAAGTGTTAAAGATTTTAAACAAACATTTTTAAATAATGTGAATCTAAGATAGAAGCAGAAAAGTACTGGCACTATACAACAGACATGTCAGCACCTGAAACTGACAGACAGGGTCATAGTTTAAGTTTAGCTGATTTTTAAAAAATTGAAGATTTGCACTTCTGCAACAGAGCAAAGCTAAGAAAAGAGAAAAATAGCAGTTGGAGCATAATGAATACAGAGGAGATACATAAATATAGCTTTCTTTTTCTTTCTAGAATCTTGATAGAGATAATTTTATTCAAAACAGATTGGCACTGACTACACTAATTTTAATGAATAACAGGAATATATTTTTGCTCATGCACTATACACTGAACCGTCAGTGAAACAGGTGATCCTATGACTGCTGTAAATCGGCCTCATTTGTCCATGCACTTTCCTGTTTTGTTTTGGTCAAACTTCAGGTGGAATCCAATTTAAAACAGTTCATTCAACTTAATCATCTTTCTTTCTCAAACGCTGACCGACCAGCTGTGCATTTCCACTACTTTGTGTTGTGAGTTCACATTTCCCCTGTGTTTTTTTTGTGTGTGGATATAATACATTGGTCCTCCTGTTACAGAAAGTTATTTCCTTGACACTTTAATCTTAAGCTGTTATGCCAGGATATCAGCAAAATACGTATATCCAGCAATTGCTGAAAAAAGAATAGTTGGCTGAAATTTTCTTCTTAGTGCTCATCAAGATGAGAAATTCCATTTTTTTGTTTAAGGGAGTCAATTGAAACCTCTCAAACCTACATTATACCCATAAAGCACTGCATCAAAAGCAGAGGCAGTACTCATAAGGAAGATAGTGCAGACTGCAGATTTGTAACAGAGTAATACATGAAACCCATCAGCTGATGACTGAAAATCCCTCTTTTCTAATTAATCGAGGTACACAGGCTAGGGATGAAGAGGATCAGGAAAATGAAATCAGGAAAAAGATACCATCAGTCATTTCTGTGGCCCATTGTCATACCTCAGAATCAGCTGTAATGAATCACTCAGGCATTCCAGAGATACATTCAAATGGTGAAGAAAATTCATTGTCCAGTGGAGAGCATTTGATAAAAATCTTTTTTTTTCTTTCATTGTCAGAAGTCCATGATCAGAAAGGAAATCAAGGCAGCACAACAGGTGTACTGTGCAGCCTGCTGGAATCTGCAAATGAGCTCAGACAGAACCTGTTCTTTTCACTTTCGCACAGTGAGGCAAATCCTTGTTGTATCACAGCCAGCTGCAATATATACTAGGAAGGCTTAAGATCTTATAAATAAGTGCTGAATTGACCCTCAGGTTACTGTAAAGCACTATAGCTGTTACAACAGGATGAAATAAAACTGAAGAAAGCAATCTTGGGTTGACTGACTGAAATGCAAGCAACTGAATGTTTGTCTATGCAACCCAGCATTTGGAACCAGGAGTTTTTATCATATCTTAAGTGGGTTTTTCTAAACGGTATTAATGGGGGCTTTCTCATAGCATAGCATTACTGCAGCTTGATTTAGAATCTTAATCCTGCAAACCCTGAATCTTACGGCATTGTAAAGCGGAATCTAATTGTGCACTTCTAAATTTAATGGAAGTTAGCATTGAGATAAACTTCAATTGTGCAAACCCAACTGGGAGCCATAATAGCAAATGAAAAAGAGAAACCTGTATAAATTAACAAAAGAATATAGTTAGACTGGAGTGACTTCCAATCTACCAAATTCTTGAGGTGTGGATAACTGCTGTAATGAATTACCTCAGCTTCTCTCTCACTCTTCATCATATCATTCTCTTGTAATGTTCTGCAGAGATATTTGCAGCTATATGTTATGCTGTCCATAAGCTCTTCACTAGTCTTACAAAGGCCATTTAAGGTAAAATAGAGAGGAAAATCATCCACATATTCAAATAACATGACAATTTATTGAGCTTAGTGGCCTCATAGGAACGAAATAAAATTGGAGAAAGTGAGGACTCCAGATGCTGGAGAGTCAGAGTTGAAAAGTGTGACACTGGAAAATCATAGGTTGGAGGGTAGAGTGGAGCCGATAGGTGGGAAGGAAGATGGACAGGTTGGACAATTCAAGAGGGTGGAGCTGAGTTGGAGGGTTGGATCTGGGATGAGGTGGGTGAAGGGGAGATGAAGAATCTGGTGAAATCGATGTTGATGCCGTGTGGTTGGAGGGTCCCAAGGCAGAAAATGAGGCATCCTTTCTCCAGGCATCAGGTGGCTTAGAGGAGGAGGCCCAGGACTTGCATGTCCTTGGCGGAGTGGGAAGGGGAATTGAAGTGGTCAGCTATAGCGTGGTGGGGTAGTTTGTTGTGTGTCCCAGAGATGTTCTCTGAAACGTTCCCTGAGTTGCTGCCCTGTCTCCCCAATGTAGAGGAGACCACATCGAGAGCAACCTGCACCCACACCTGTCCCATCACCTTCTTCCAAGCCTCCAAAGGATCCTTCCACATCTCGCAGAAATTATCCTGCACATCCAAACACCCTCACCTACTGTGTCCATTGCTGTCAATTTGGTGTTCTCTACACTAGGGAGACAGGATGCCAACTTGCAGAGCCTTTCAGGGAACATCTCTGAGACACACTCACCAAACAACCCTCTGCCTTATGGCTGACTGCTTCAACTCCCCCTCCCACTCTGCCAAGGGAATGCAAGTCCTCAGCCTCCTCCATCATCAAATCCAAGCCACCCAATGCTTGGAGGAAGAGTACCTCATCTTCGGCCTTAGGACCCTCTAATCACAAGGCATCAACGTCAATTTCATGAGTTTCCTCATCTCCCTGCCCCACCTATTCCCAGGTGATGTGAGACTCTCTGGTCTGTAATTTGCTAGTTTATCTTTACCACCCTTCTTGAAAAGTGGAACCACATTAGCTGTCCTTTAGTTCTCTGGCATCGTCCCTGTGAAAAGATAGGGCATAAAAATTTGGGTCAGGGACCCTGGGATTTCCTCCCTCATCTCCCTCAGCAACCTGAACTGTGGATTTGTCCACATTTAAACCATCAATATCACCTCACTCTCTGTATCAAGATCCTCTCAGTCAATCTTCTCAAATTCTGCACCTACATCCTCTTTCTCCAGAATGAAGGCAATTGTGAAATATTTATTTAACACTCTACTGTTCTCCTCCATGTCCTCTCACACAGATTTCTCCCTCATTTGCTATCAGGCCCTATTCTTTCCCTGGTCATTCTCTACCCCTTGATATATTTGTAGTATATTTTTGGATTCTGCCTAATCTTGCCCATTTTTTTCCCCCAGCCCTGCTTTGCTATCCTAATCATTTTCAATTCCTCCTGCACTTCCTATAATCAACTAGAGCCTCTGTTGACTTGATCCTTATGTATGTGGTTGTACATCTCCCTTTTCCTTTTTATCCAGTCTTTCACATTCTTAGACCTTCAAGGTTCTTTAGATTTGTTGCTCTTACATTTCACTCTAAAAAGAACAGGCTGAATTTCTCAAATGAGACTAGTGTAGATAGTTATGTATTTTTTGAGGTAGACACTCAATGGGTCAAAAAGCCTCTTTTGTACTGTATAATTTTATGTCAAAATGTTTGAATCTGTCCCCTCTAAATTGCTTATACACTGATTATCCTCATTGATGTTTGGAAAGTTGAAATCACAAAACTACCCTGTTATTATTTTTGCATATCTCTGTGAATTGTCTGTATAACTGCTCTTCAGTTGTCCACTGATTGCTTGGGGACTTATAATACATTTCCAACAGTATGACTACCTCTGTATCATTGCTAAGATTCACTGACAAAATCTCATTTGATGATCCTTCCAAGATATCGCCCCTCCTTACTGCAATAACTGAATTGTTAATTAGCAGTGTGAAACTGCCTCTTCTTTTACCCCTCTTCATTCCTGCCCTGAAAATCCTATATCTCTGAATGCTGAGTTGTCAGTTCTGTTCTTCCCTCATATGTATACTGATATGTAAAACTTACAGTAGATACATAAAATATATATATAATAGATTTTATGTTCATGAGAGAAAATATTTCACATAATTAATACACTGGAAAATTTATGTGTTCATTAACAAGGAATACATTTTGTGAGATCTTATCCTTACAATTATCTCCGAGCAGCATTTCATTCTAATACTGGTACCTGTATGGAGATTCTGTTAACCCTTCGATTTTTGTTTCTGTTACATTGTTTCATGTTTTACTTTTCATAAGGTAGAACCCAAACTACAACCATGGTCAACACAGATTAGATCTTACTGCTTTTCTCCAGCACATTAATGTGCAACCCTTGTATCAGATTGTAAGTTTAAATGATTTTAAAAATACCAGCAATTCACAATGGGATGGTGGAGCTTACATCAATCAGCTTATAGATTTCAAAAAATAAAGAGCTCTAATTCTGAAATATAAAAATGCTTTCAATGGAAAATGAGCAGTGGAATAATCTTACCAATAAAAAAAACGCTGAATGATTCAAATTGCTCCAAAATGAATTTCAGCTGTCATCACTATTCATCCCACAGTTGACTATTTACCAGTCAAAGTAATAACAATATATTTAAATAATAACATTTACAATGTGCAAAATACTACTTACTGTGTTTTAAATTCAAGTTCTAAGGTTTTCTGTCATGGCTAAATTTCTCAGAAATATTACTTGCAGATGGGCACTCAGACAAGATTTCGGTCTACAATTCTCTGTTATTTGAAATGATTGACAGCAGGACTGACCATTTACAAAGAATGCCTGGTACTTGCAATAACTAAAAATAATCTGTAGACAAAACTTGTCAGAGAACATTTTAATTTTAAAAAAGTTTAAGGTTTAATTCTTCTAAAACAAAGTAATTTCATCTTATCAACATTTTCTACTTGAACTGTACTCAAAGCAAATGTATAGTTCCATACATTTAATTGGCTTATACACAGTGATAAGTACAAAAAGTGTTGAAGATCTATGAATGGGCAAGGAACATTTTTAAAAATCTATTCAGTCTATTATTAATATAACAACTCCCATTCGTAACCAAATGCTATTCAAGATTTAACAATCTCTGAAAGAGTGATAATAATTAAGTTTAAAGGAAAGCAGCTCATTGAATTGTCAAACAGGTTTGTGCCTCAAAACAAGATCACAGTAAGCAGGAAATTAAGACTTTTGTCATTCTGAAGTGTTAAGATTAGGTGAAACTAGCTGATGTGGTAATTAATGAGTGACTTAAATGCTAAGATTAATGAGATTAGAAATACATGTTGGTCAATATGTTCTAGGTTTGAGAAATTAAAGGGAAAGACACTAATACAGTATTGTCAAGAAAATAATCTGATTATGTCAAAATCTTGTTTAAGGAACAAAAACACTGTACATTTGGAGAAGGTCAATGTGTTTAGAAATCAGATAGATTATATGATAGAGAAACAATGTTTTAGAAAGTATAAAAATAATATTCATAAATATCTTAGCACAGACATAAATTGAGTTCATTGTCTCAATGTGGTAAAACTTAAATTGAAACTGAATATACCAAAAAAAATTATTGCAACCACCTAGACCTCGACATGTTGAAGAATGAAAACATCAGAGTTCACTCTTAAAACAAAAATAGGAATAAATGCGTCAGGACTGAGGAGTCAGACCAAATAGACTTCTCAGAGCAAGAGACAGAAAGCAAATGGAAAAATGCAAAAGCGAGTAAACAATATACTCCAAAGGACATATTACCACATGGGAACAAAAGAAAGGAGGGGAATGACAGATGAACTAATCATAAAAACTATAGGAAGAATAGAATTACTGATATATAGAAAGATAAATTAGAAAATCTGTGCTAATCTTAAATAAGAGTAATTGTAAAGGAATGAGTATAGAGTTAATTGGACTGGGAAAGGTGTTTAGTATAGCACATAGTTGATGAACAATGGCAGATCTGTCAAAAAGTAGTTTGTGACTCACAACAAAGATATATTCCAGTGAGGAAAAGGATTCTAGGATGAGGATCATCCAACCATTGTTAACTAGGAAAGTTAAGGATAGCATCAGATTGAAAAATAAAACATACAATATGGTAAAGATTACTGGAAAGTCAGAGGATAGGGCAAATTTTAAAATCAACAAAAGGCAACCAGAAAAAAGAGACAATTAACAATGAGGCCAAGCTTGCATGTAATATCCAGATGGATAGCAAAGGTTTCTTTAAACATTTGAAAAGGAAGAGGGAGACCAACATCAACATAGGCCCCTCAAAGAATAAGGTTTGGGAAATAATTAAAGGAAAACTGAAATGACAGAGCAGTTAAAAAATGTTTTATGTCAAGAAGACACAAATACCATTCTAAAAATGCTAAATAATAAACATGCAAAGGAAAAATGAAAATGCAACTGTAATAATTAAAATAACTCTAGGTATGGCAAAAATACTGGGGAGAGTAATGGAACAAGAGGCCAATACGTCACTCTGTACAATTACCACATCAGCTGATTTCACCTAATCATAACAATTCAAGATATTAAAATGCCTTGATTTCCTGCTTACTGCAATCTTACTTTGGGGGCACAAACTTGTTTGACAACCAAATGAAAACGTCTTCCTTTAAATTTATAAATAAAGGTTGAGTAAGATGAGTTTGTACCCATTGGAGTTTAGAAGAATGGGAGGTGCCCTTTTTGGAAATTATAAGATTTTAGGGGCCTTGACATTATTTGAAAGGAATATTGTCACAAAAGCTTTTAGGGTATATGTAAGTGATTTGTTCAGTAATATAAATGGAGGTACGCTTCAAGATATCAAGACCAAATGATGGGCCAGTCACGACCTTATAGATAAAGAGTGCTTTAAAATTGATCAGGAGAAGAAAAGCTCTAGGCTCAGATGCAGCAGAACATCTGAAAGCTTTTGTGGTATTAGAATTAGAAGTGATAACAGGAAGTTTTGGTTAAAAGTGTACCAAAGATTACGTTTCAGGAGAGTTGCAATATGCATTATTCATTTAGTTATCAAAGTAACCTGAAAGAATCGAGTGCATTCATTTAGAACTGTAAATTTAATCTGTCATCTCATGAAAGTGATCACGAAAATCACAATAGCAAGAAATATTAGCATATTTGAAGCAAAAGTTGATGAATCACAGTCTGGATTTAATCCTGGAGTAATGTAGCATCCATGGTAAATGTGTCATTTAGGTCCAAAATGTATCCATGCTCTTTGGAGGAAAGCAATTATATTAGTCTCCTGGTTGGCTCATATGACCTTTACCTCTGTTGTAAATGTCTTTGTATACTGTCTGTGACACCATTAAAACACATCATTCAAAACACATAGGAACATGAGGCAGCCATACTGCCTTTCAAGTCTGCCCTGCCATGACTAATCTAATATTGCAATGCCTTTCAGCCACTCACCCTTATAATGCTGTAACTTAAACCAATTTCATCCTTAATTTCATTAAGCGAAAGACTGAACTTTTACAACTCTCTGTTGGAAGAGAATTCCAAAGGTTCTCAACTCTCTGAATTAAAAGAAAACTCCTAATCTTTGATCCAAGTACCATTTGGTTTTAATTGCGACCCCTGGTTCTAGACTGTCTAATCAGGGGAAGCATCTTACCTGCATTTGCCTGTTTATCCTTTTAAATATTTCATAAATTTCAAGGATATCACTTCTTCAAAACTCTTCAGGCAAAGTTTGTTCAATCTTTCTTTATAGCACAATTCTGTACTCTAGACACATTCCCGGTGAGCTGGCATTGCACACCCTCTGTGACACTAGTATCATTCCTGAGATAAGGAGACCAAAACTGAGCAGACTATTCCAGGAACAGCCTAACCAAAGCTCATATACTGTTGAAGCAAGACATCACTTCCCCTGTGCTCAGAAAGCCTTGCAAAAAATGCTAAAATTCCATTGGCCTTCCCACTAGCTTGCTAAAATTGTATTTTGACCTCAGTAACTTATCAATAAGGATATCTTTATTCTGTTGTATTGGATTGTATCATCTGCCTTTGACACCATGACACCATGGCTGTTACTGGTTGAGAAGGGATCCTTGCTGACCACTTGGCTGAATTCTGTGGTACGCAATGTGCTCACATGCACAAGACATAATGAAAGATAGGCTGGTGCATAGAATATGATTGAGCAGACCATTGTGGTATATCATAGATCTTTTGCTGCCAAGAGAAGAGTTGAGGCTTACTAGAGACTAAAATGGAGACCTTTGTATGCAGGCAAAATGCATGACTGAATTGCAAAATGAATACTTAATATCTGTGTTTAACAAGGGAGAAGATGAGACCCCTCTGCTAATGCATCTCCTTGACCTTCAAAGGAGAAATAATGTACATCGATGAGTGAAAGTAGGAATTGACTTTATAACACAATTTGTATGACTGCCAGGCTTCTCCAGTCAATTAAGAACTTTTCAAGTATAATTACTTCTCTCTTGTAAGAAGTGTACCATCTAAAGTGTATGTGATAAATCTCTACAACAGTCAGCATATTAATGACCTGATAATTTGTGTTTTCTTGCAAAATTGATTTTGGGATAAATACTGACCAGGATATCTGAGATAGCTTTGCTGCTCTTGCTCAAAACTGTGCCCAGTATTTTCTGCACCCACTCAAGCTGCAGTTTAAGTGCCTTATTTAAAGGCCTCTGCTCTCATAGTGCTGCACTCTGTTCATACAACCCTCGAGTTTCAGCCTTTGTCATCACAGACAAGCCTTAGAGTCAGACATATACCTAAGCATCTTGCGAGGGAGAGACAAAAATGCTACCAATTAAGCCACAACCGGCACTGGCTTATGGACTGTCATAATGTTGGCAAGCTGTGAATCGTGGTTTTCTGCAGAGCTAAATATGAGGGTGAAGTGAAGATATGAACATTAAACATGACTAACGATTAGTATAGATCTTTAGTAAGTGAGTGTTGGAATGTGCTACATTGACATTATGAGGGACTTTTGATGCTGTTAGAGAGATGTATTTGGAGATGAATTTTATAATTTTGACTACTCATGTGAGATGTTGCAATATCACAGCCAGATGCTTAAGATCCTATGATTCACAGGCATGGATTCTCACTGCCTTCTAAGTACTTGGAGGGTTTTCTACACCCCAGAGAATGCAGCACCTCTCATCCTTCTCATTCAAGGCATCCATGTCATCTCAGACGTGCTATACCTCTGTGTTTGTTAGAATTAGTTGTGGACAGATGTGATGTTCCATAGTGCACCTTCTCTTTAAGAAGTGTGCAGTCATTCAACAGCACCTGATAGTCATTTAAAGTAATTTAAATAGGAAGGTCATATAACGCTTGCCTCCTGCTGGCATGTAGTGTTGATTATATTATTGAATTTTGTGGTTATAATGTCATTTCTAAATTCTGTTTTGATACCACTCTGCAGAGGTTCATAAATTGTTGGTTATCCTCACTGCACCTGTCTAAATTCCCCCCTTCTTATATGCACACATCTACTGTTAAGGTTGTACCATTTGTAAAATATCTGGAAATATTTTAATTAAATTCCTAGTACAGTTAAGACACAAATTATCAAATGTCACAGTCTGTCACAAATATAATTTACATGCAAAACATGCTTGCCCTTATTGTGACACATCTTCATGTTTTCCTGTCAAATATTCACCCACATTGACCAAATTGACTTCATTGATAGCTGAAACATACATTTTCAGGTGAAGTCTAATGCTCATTTTTCCTCAAATGTTGCTTCATTAGTCCTTATCCTTTTTTTCACCCTGCGTAGGGAGATGATAGCATTTGGGTAATTAAAGTCCTACCACTAACATTATTCTCTGTTGTTTGTACCATCTCTGACAGTTCCTACATATTTTGATAGTTTGGCTGCATGATTATATTATTATATTATATTATATTATTAGCCCTGACCATCAAGGATCCTGTCTTTCAACATTATGATGTTCTTACTATTAGTACTTTACTTTGTACTATTCCCTGTCCTTCATGACTATCATGTATCCTGGAAGCGGCCCACTGTCATCACTATTTTTGAGCCATTATTGCCTTATTGTCACTGTATCATATTCTCACACATCTACTGTTGCAAACTTTTGAGTATTTACATATATATTGAAAATCTGTTCCTGAATATCTGATACCCCTTCTTGATCCGTTTCCAGCTAACGTGATATTACTCAAATTTTCAGTACTTTCCAACCATCTCATTTTATGTCCTTATTCCTTTTCCTGCTTCAGAAGAATCTCCTTGACCAGTATGTTCTTGGTCAAACTATGATGGAATTAAAACTAGATTTGATTCCAGAAATGATGGTGAACTAAATGGGATAAATATCTGCCACAAAATACTTGGTTAGAATAACCACTCTCAATTTAAGTCTTACAATTCAGTGGAGAAGGGCAAGGGACATTTGAAAGTTGAATCTCTAAATTGGGAGATGGCTAAAATCAATGGGATAAGAATGGAGATGGCTAGAGCAAACCAGAACCAAGAAAAGGCAGGAAAATGATAACTGAACGATAAGTGTCCTTAAGGATAAAATGTTTCAAACACATGCTCAGTTTATCCCAATAAGGATGAAGGATAGGGAGAGGAAATTCAGGACTCAGAGGATAATAACACAGATATAAAAAATGAGCAAACAACAGAAAATAGGGTTAGTGATATATATCATGAGAATTCTTCAATCATGAAGCCAAAAACAAAGCAGATTAAGCAAGTCATAGGGTCATAGAAATGTACAACAGAGAAACAGACCCTTTGGTCTAACTTGTCCATGCAGACCAGATATCCTAACCTAATCTAGTCCCATTTGCCAGCACTTGGCCCTTATCCCTCTAAATGCTTCCAATTCATATACCCATCCAGATGCCTTTTAAATGTTTTAATTGTACCAGTGTCCACCACTTCCTCTGGCAGCACATTCCATACACGCACCAATCTCTGCATGAAAAAGTTGCCCCTTAAGTCCCTTTTATATCTTTTCCCTCTCATCCTAAACCTATGCCCTCGCATTCTGGACTCTCCCACCCAGGGGAACGATCTTATCTATTTACCCTATCCATACCCTCATGATTTTATAAAATTCTGTAAGGTCACCTCTTAGCCTGCAATGCTCCAGGAAAACAGCCCAAGCCTATTCAGCCTCTCCCTATAGCTCAAATCCTCCAACCTTGGCAACATCCTTTTAAATCTTTTCTGAACACTTTCAAGTTTCACAACATCCTTCCGACAGGAAGGAGACCAGAATTGCACACAATATTCTAAAAGTGGCTGAACAAACAGCCACAACATGACCTCCCAAATCCCATACTCAACACTCTGTCCAATAAAGGAAAGCATACCAAATGCCTTTTTTGCTACCCTATCTACCTGCGATTCTACTTTCAAAGAACTATGAACCTACACTCCAAGGCCTCTCACTCTCTCATGTGCACTCACACTCATATGCATGCACACACTCTATTTCTCTCTTATGCATGCACACACACATATAAGTCTTTGACATGATTTTGCATTTGCAGAATTATATTTGCAGATACATTCTATTTTGTTCAAAAAGCGCACAACCTGCAGGCAGTCAATCCATGTAATGTTTAATAAATTTCTACTTTGGAAATAGAACCAGTCTGACTCAAGATTGGGGTACAGACAGACTCTAACCTCACACCTTTAATGCATTGTCTGAGCTGAGATGTCATTTTGCTTTAATAAAACCTTGAGAATGTGACTTAAAAGAAGTTCTGGGATTTACATATTAATGAACCGAAACCTACAACCCATTCTAAAAGGTGAAGGATTGAACAACAATCTAGGTTTGCTAAATATTTCATTTTACTTGCTTGACACTGTATTTTTTGCTATAAATTCTGTGTCTTATGGTCCTGCTTCACAATCACCTGATGAAGGAGCAAAGCTTCAAAACCTAGTGCTTCCACATAAATCTGTTGGACTATAACCTGATGTTGTGTGATTTTTAACTTTGTCACTGACTCTGTGATTTTACACTCCCATCTACATTGTTAACAATGGTATCATCAGCAAATTTGGACATTTGGCTTTCTATCCCATCATCTAAGTTACTAATAGACACTGTGAATATGTGAAATCCCAACACCAATCTTTGTTGGATATTAATAGTTACATACTGCCAATTAGAGTGCCTGCCATTATCCCTGCTCCCTGTCTCCTGTTGCTTAGCCAGTTTCCCAGCCATGGCGGCATGGTGGCACAGTGGTTAGCACTGCTGCCTCACAGCGCCAGAGACCTGGGTTCAATTCCTGCCTCAGGCGACTGTCTGTGTGGAGTTTGCACATTCTCCCCGTGTCTGCGTGGGTTTCCTCCGGGTGCTCCGGTTTCCTCCCACAGTCCAAAAATGTGCAGGTCAGGTGAATTGGCCACGCTAAATTGCCCGTAGTGTTAGGTAAGGGGTAAATGTAAGGGTATGGGTGGGTTGCGCTTCGGCGGGTCGGTGTGGACTTGTTGGGCCGAAGGGCCTGTTTCCACACTGTAAGTAATCTAATCTAATTCTTTAGTGAGGTTATCTTCTTCATCACTGTTACATTACTTGTTTAATTCTGTCACTGACCCTGATTCAACATTAGTTTTATGTATGTTAGCAGCTCAAATTGACAATAGCAACAAATGTTTGTATCAAGTGGAAAAATGGAAACACATCAAGTACTTTATATTGTTAGATAGATTTAAGGTCTAAATGATATTTTAAACAAGAGAGGTTGAATTGACACCATGAAGGTTGGAAACACATGTTGATTAGATTAGGTTCCTTACAGTATGGAAACAGGCCATTTGGCTCAACAAGTCCACACTGACCCTCTGAAGAGTAACCCACCCACATCCAATCCCCTACCCTGGATTTACCCCTAACTAATGCACCTAACACTATGTGAATTTTAGCATGGCCAATTCACCGAACCTGCACATCTTTGGATACTGGGAGGAAATGGAGCACCCGGAGGAAACCCATGCAGACATGGGAAAAATGTGCAAACTCCACACAGCCAGTCGTCTGAGGCAGGAATTGAGATAGCAGTGCTAACCACTGAGCCAATGTGCTGCCCTTCATTATAGAATGTTTCAAGAAGGAGATTTATATTGTTCTTAAAGCTAAAGAAGTCAAAGGGTATGTGGAGAAAAGAGGAACAGCATGCTGAGTTGGATGATCAGCCATGATCATATGGAATGAAAGAGCAGGCTTAAAGGATTAAATTACATTCTCTTTCTCCTACTTTCTATACTTCTATTATATCTGGTCAGGAAACCACCTCCAGTCAGAACCTAATAAATTCACAATTTTCAAAGCAGTGAACCCTTAACTGATTTGGAGAAAGATTCCCTGTTTGACCAGAACCTGTGGAGTTAGAACAGAGGTAAGTCAGATGATAATTGTCTGAAGAGGGAGATCTGCTGGTTATACCAAAGTTTCCAACCAGTCCAGAGGGGAGCAAGAATTGTCAGGACTTGTTATAAAGGTTTCTACTCTCCTCAGCTTGGTCTTAACACCTCTTGTATTTCCATTCAGGTACAAACGTCTAACTCAGGGCAACTTCTCCACCCCTTCCTCTCCCCCCACTCTGTGTTAGGCAAGGAAGAAGCACCAGCCTACCATCACACTTTATCAGTGGCTCGTCCTTCACAAATAATGACCAGGATCAAAACTTGGAGGCCAAGAGGGTGAAAGGGAGATCCTTTTCCTTGGGGATAGGAAGAAGGAGGCTTTTTAATTTGAACTAGGCAGAGGATTTAGTGTAGATTACAGCCAATGTTAGTATTAGACATAATATGAGAAGATCTTAGATTAGGTGCCACAAAAGACCCAAATATGTCATCTGCTCCAGCAAGTTAAGTGCAACTCCCACCTCTTTGGACAGCTCTCACCCCCTACAAGGCCGATCAGCGGAGGGCCTTCAGAGCACGTGCTGATCCTTAACATGGGAGGGATGTGCCCAGGTCACTAGCTGTTTTTGAATTCATTCTTGGAAAGTAGATGCCAAGAATTTATTTTCCATCCTTAATTGTCCTTGAATCAAATAGCTTAATAGACCAGATCTAAGGGCAGTTACAAGTTAACAACATTGCTATGAGTCTGGAATCATGAGCAGACTGGATAAAGGCAGGGAAATATCCTTCCCTAAAACATATTACTGAACTAGATAGATTGTTCAACAATTGATGGTCACCATTACTGAGATTAGCTTTCAATTCCAAAGGTATCAATTGAATTTCAATTCCAGCAACTTGCATGGTGGTTTTGAACTCACATCGCCAGAGCATTAGCCTGGGCTTCTGAACCACTAGCTCAGCAACATTACCTCCATACCCCATCTTCACTCTGCTCTCAAAATGATTCCTGAGTACTACTGAGGAGCTGGCAGCCCTGAGATTTGCAGCTCACACAGCATAAGGTAAATGGCTTGAGATGCTGAGGACATCAGCATTTTAGTGAACTCCCTTTGGCCCTACGGGAGACAATGCTACAATTTCACAATGCCTAAGGTGGGGAGCCAAGATGAGAAAAAGGGAGCCGTTCTACTGTCATGACGTCACAGTATTGCAGAAGTCAACCGAGATAACCATGATTATATAGAATCATAGAGATGTACAACACAAAAACAGACCCTTTGGTCCAACTCGTCCATGCAGACCAGCTATCCTAACCCAATCTAGTCCCATTTGTCGGCACTTGGCCCATATCCCTCTAAACCCTTCCTGTTCATATACCCATCCAAATGCCTTTTAAACGTTGTAATTGTACCAGCCTCCACTACTTCCTCTGGCACCATACTTAGGTTGCCCCTTAGGTCCCTTTTAAATCTTTTCCCTCTCATCCTAAACCTATGCCCTCTAGTTCTGGACGCCCCCACCCCAGGGAAAAGACCTTGTCTATTTACCCTCTCCATGTCCCTCATGATTTTATAAACCTCTATAAGGTCACCCCTCAACCTCTGACTCTCTGGGAAAACAGCCCTAGCCTATTCAGCCTCTCCTTATAGCTCAAATCCTCCAACCCTGGCAACATTCTTTTAAATCTTTTCTGAATCATTTCAAGTTTCACAACATCTTTCCAGGAGGAGGGAGACCAGAATTGCACAAAATATTCCAAAAGGGGCCTAACCAATGTCCCATACAGCTGTAACATGACCTCCAACTCCAATACTCAGTGCTCTGATCAAGAAGGAAAGCATACCAAATGCCTTCTTCACTATACTATCTATCTACAACTCTGCTTTCAACTACAGAGGACAATGTGTTCATTAAAGTGATATTGTACACTTCATCATCTCCCATTGCAAGTCATGGACTAAGCAATAGTGAGCAATCTCAACAGTGCAGAGCTTTGTATTCTCCTAAGCCTCTCTGCCTCCCTGTTTGGGCTCAAAGACAAGAACACCATAAGAAATAGAAGCAGAATTAGTCCATTTGGCTCATCAAGGCTGGTCTAGCATTTGAGCTCAGCTGTATGTTTCTCAACTCTATTCTCCTGCCTTCTCCCTGTAACCCTTAATAACCTTATCAGTCAAGAACCTATCTCTGTCTTAGATACACTTAATGACTTGGCCTCCACAGACCTCTGTGGCAATGAATTCCACAGATTCACCATCCTCTGGCTGAAGAAAAAGCAAAGCAGCAAGGACGAAATGAAAAAGCACGAGTATATCATCACATCTTACCAATGACCTAACTCTAACTCACTGGGTCCTTAGGTTGCAGCTAAGATGCCACAGAATAATGATCTAGTGGGTAGAAGGGGTTGCCAGAGGGAAAGTGAAACATCTTGGTCAATTTCTCTCAAAGGAGAGAGGGCAGTCAGAGCCTTCTTTAGCTGAGTACACGTACAGGCTCTCAGGAATTCCTGGAAAGGAGTTTCTATCTTCCAACAATATCAGGTGATGTGCTGTGTTTGTTGAAATTCCTGGAGGTATTGCAAGATCATGGGCAGAGGATAGAAAAGTTCAATGAGCCAGAATGCACCACAATAGCTCATGTTAATCAGCACATATGCATCGCCTGACAGAAAGTAGCCACATTTTATAGAAAGTCTCTTGGAGGACACTGACAGCTAAAGGATGCATGAGACCTTGTGTAACATAGAACATTCAGGTTGCACTGGTAATACAAAGGTCTTTGAAGGAATGTAAGTTATATCACAGTGGTTATATCACCTCCTCTACTTGGCATCTGGAACAACTGCATGCAGCTAAGAAAGCCACAGCGTATGATGAGCTTGCTAGCCCTCACATGTGTGTTAGGCCATACTAAGAGAGTGCATGTGCAGTAGAATCCAGAGATGGAATCTGCCCCTGCAATGGCATAACTGCAGCAGTATCAGGAGATGCCTCCATGGATACATCTACTAGGTGTCTCACTCATCATAATCAGAAATCACGTGAGTGAGAGGCTGCCTCTGCCCCTCCATAAAGGAGAACAGCATAAGCGTGGCTGAGTGGAACACAATGGTTTTCTTACCATCTCTTCAACTGTTTTCTACTCTTTACGCTATATAAACAATGGTACTTTAAGCCAGAGTCCTGGCACTCTTTCCATTGTTGCCATGACATGAAAAGGGATGGTGAAAAATCCATAACAGAAGTTTCCCTGGTAAAATGAGACCTCTAGCCAAATGTTCATCTCTCATTGGTGAGAAACAATTGCATGTTCCAGGTGGAGTCTTTCTAACTCCCTCTAGTCATGCCTCTCATGCTGATTTAGCAGAGGTCAATTCAAATGTTCTTGAATCAGGAGATCCTGACAGTCATGGCATTCTTATTGGCCTTTTGTGCCCTCCAGCTATACCTGGACACTCTTCGGAGGGTTGGTGTGGATTAGTTGGGCCAAAGGGCCTGTTTCCACACTGGGCAGCACGGTGGCACAGTGGCTAGCACTGCTGCCTCACAGCACCAGAGACCCAGGTTCAATTCCTGCCTCTGTGTGGAGTTTCCACATTCTCCCTGTGACTGCATGGGTTTCCTCCGGGTGCTCTGGTTTCCTCCCACAGTCCAAAGATGTGCAGGTTAGGTGAATTGGCTATACTAAATTGCCCGTAGTGTTAGGTGAAGGGTTAAATGTAGGAGAATGGGTCTGGGTGAGTTGCTCTTTGGAGGGTCGGTGTGGACTTGTTGGGCCGAAGGGCCTGTTTCCACACTGTAAGTAATCTAATCTAATCTAATCTAAAATTCCTTTGTATGGCCAAGTACCATTGAAATGAAGTCATTTCCAAAATACCGTGCAAGGACTGTAACAAATACTACAAACAGGCAGAAAACTAGCCAACAGGATACATGAACACCAACTAGCCACAAGAAGACATGATCCTCTCTCACTAGTTTCCTCACATATGGATGAGGAAGGACACCACTTTGACTGGGACAATACATCCATCCTAGGACAAGCCAAACAAAGACACGCACGAGAATTCCTAGAAGCATGGCATTCCAACCAGAACTCCATCAACATATACATCGAGTTAGACCTCATCTAATCCCTGAGAAAAGGAACAGGAAATGACATCACCACAGGAAATGACATCACCAACCCAAAGAAACCCAAACATATAAATAGAAAGCAGGAATTTTCAGCATTGCTTTGCCTGAGACCCATGGAAGGTGTTACCTAGTAGGGTAATGAAACATCTGGAAATGAACCTTCCAGCTCAGTGAGCAAACTTATATCCAAAACCTCAACCTGAGCTACAAATCTTTTTAAAAACACATTTGATAAAGATAGCATTCGGCTTTAAACAAATGGTTCCAGTTTGTTACGAGTGTATTAAGTTTAGAAGAAAATTACTCAATCCACCAAGTTTACCCATTTAAGTTAGCATTCATGGTTTGCCTAGTCTATTTCGATAGTTTATTTGACTTAATATCAAATCTATGACCCTTGCTGGTCAATGATGTATTTAATTAATGCTTGAGTCTTTATACAGTAATTCATTAATCTTAGCAGGACTTATACACTTAATGGTAAGATCCTAGGGAGTGTTGCTGAACAAAGAGACCTTGCAGTGCAGGTTCATAGCTCCTTGAAAGTGGAGTCACAGGTCGATAGAATAGTGAAGAAGGCATTTGGTATGCTTTCCTTTATTGGTCAGAGCATTGAGTACAGCGGTTGGGAGGTCATGTTGCAGCTATACAGGATATTGGTTAGGCCACTTTTGGAATATTGTGTGCAATTCTGGTCTCCTTCCTATCGGAAAGATATTGTGAAATTTGAAAAGATTCAGAAAACATTTAAAAGGATGTTGCCAGGGTTGGAGGATTTGAGCTATAGGGAGAGGTTGAATAAGCTGGGGCTGTTTTCCCTGGAGTGTTGGACGCTGAGGGTTGACCTTATAGAGGTTTATAAAATCATTAGGGACATGGATCGGATTAATAGACAAAGTTCTTTTCCCTGAGTGGAGGAGCCCAGAACTAGAGGCATAGGTTTAGGGTGAGAGGGGAAAGGTATAAAAAATACCTAAGGGGCAACCTTTCCACACAGAGAGGGGTATATGTATGTAATAAGCTGCCAGAGGAAGTGGTGGAGGCTAGTATGATTGCAACATTTAAAAGGCATCTGGATGGGTATATGAATAGGAAGGGTTTGGAGGGATATAAGCCGGGTGCTGGCAGGTGGGACTAGATTGGGTTGGGATATCTGGTCGGCATTGATGAGTTGGACCGAAGGGTCTGTTTCCGTGCTATATATCTCTATGACTCTGTGACTCTGTTTGATAAGCTGTGTGACTTAAAACTGTGTGATAATTTTGTGCCAATTTTAGGTTCGCATCAAATAACCACTCTATGATAAATGATAAAAATAACCATTCTATGATGAATAATAAATTGACAGCAGTATTTATCCAAAGGAAAAAGGCATCCTTTGTTTTAATAATTATCATCCAATAATCAGTATGTACAACTGCATTTAAGTGTTAACAATTATTTGAAGTGGCATCTTTATTAGAGAGACTTCCTTTAATTACAATGTGCTTCTCATATGTCAAGTCTGAGTGTATTTATCTAAAATTCCTCTCCTCACTGTTATAATGGAGATGCTAATCCATTTAAAATAAAATGTGTTAAATCTTGTGCTGAAGTAGAGGAATATCAGACAACTATCCCATGCTGTAATTGTTGGTTTTTACATCAATGATATCATAAACAAAGTGGAAAGGCTTCTTGGGGATAATTTTGACATTGTGTGATACTATGGGTGATAGTGAATTGGCACCTTGCTTTACACCTTGTCTGATTTTTATTCCCATTTAAGAGAAGATTGTCTCTCTAAACTTATTAGATCTTTTGTGATCAAAGAAAAATTACTAAATGATCAATTCTACCAGCAACGACTTACTTTTTGTACGATGGATCCTTTATTATTTTGTGCAAACAGGAAAAGACAGCAATATGTAAATCCTGATACAATCTTACTGGACAAGAAAGCCATCCCAGTTTCTTGCCCTCATATAAAACATGAAGTACACATAATCAGTTAGGTTGTTGACCGTTGTTATCCTGGGGATGAGGCAGTAGAAAGTAACATATTGTATATTTTGGTGCAATATTTGTGAGCAATCTAACTGTCATTGTCGAATTATTTGGAAATCTTAGAAAGAATTGATTAACAAAAAAAGCTGTGTCGATGCATTTTTTAAAAGGAGGGACTAGTTTTATCGCAAATGTGAACATCATTAAATCTGAACTGAAAGCATCTCCCTTGAGTGGTTTGGAGTTACGACGCTAATCAATTTTTAGGGAAATTGTAGCTTTAAAAAGTTCTTGGTACTTTTACAGAGGGCCAAGCCAAGAAATATATCATATAAGTAAGTCTCAGAGAAATGGAAACATTAGGCTCCCACCAATGCCAGACAAGAAGATAAAAAATGATTGTTGTCTCTAAAAAAAATTGTCTCTATTTTCAACATTAAATGCTGAATATTAGTTTTAGAAGGTTTTAGAAGTGAGCCATAGAAATGAACTCTCACCCAATTTAGTCACCTCTTGCGGTAACCACCATACTGAAATTGTTGCACAGCTGACTATAGGTTTTATTGTGGTGCAATGAATAACACCAATTACCTCGCTAAAAATCACACAACACCAGGTTATAGTTCAACAGGTTTATTGGAAGCACTAGCTTTCGGAGCACCGCTCCTTCATCAGGTAGTTGTGGAGGGCACAATTGTAAGGCACAGAGTTTATAACAAAAATTTACAGTGTGATGTAACTGAAATTACACATTGAAAAATACCTTGATTGTGTGTTGAGTCTTTCATCTGTTTGAATACCATGATAGTTTCACTTCTGTCATGTGTAAATCACAAAACTTTTTTTTTAAAAGTTGCATTCTCAAGTTAGCTGTAATAATTGGTGTTAGCTAGACAATATGTTGAAGGTGTTAGCCCCCTGCGTTCTCTGTCTATGCCATGATGTTTAGATTGATTCTAATCTAAAAAGTGAGATAACAGAGATTTACATGAATTCATGCAGTTTTGAAAAAGTACAATGTAACTCTGCAAGTACAAATTCACCCCACAAAATATATGAATATGTATGCATGTGGGTCTTTGTGTGTGTGTGTGTGTGTGTGTGTTTGTGTCTGGGTCTGGGTCTGGTTTGGGGGGTTGTGAGTGAGAGAGAGAGTGTATATGTGTGTGTATGTGAGTATAGTGTGTCTTAAGTCTATGAGGGGATGTATGTGTGAGTGTGGGAGTGTGTGTGTGTCAGGGGTGGGGGAATCGTGTGTGTCTGTAAGAGAAAGTGTATATATGTGTGCGTGAATGTACAGTGGTCTAAGTCTCTGAGAGGATGCATGTGTGAGTGTGGGAGTGTATGTGTCTGTAAGGGTGTGTGTGTGTGTGGTGTGTGTGTGTAGGAGTGTCTCTGTGCGTGTGTGTATAGTGCAACGGTGGTCTTCTGTAGTGCGATCACACTCACACGTGCACCCCCTCACAGACTTAAAAGACTCTACACTCACATAAACTCTGTGCCTTACAACTGTGTACTCCACAACCACCTGATGAAGGAGCGGCGCTCCGAAAGCTAGTGCTTCCAAATAAACCTGTTGGACTATAACCTGGTGTTGTGTGATTTTTAACTTTGTACACCCCAGTGGAACACCGGCAGCTCCAAATCATGACCAATTACCTGGACCGATAGGAATAACTTATGCGTATTCTAGGACCATAGAACCCCTACAGTGTGGAAACAGGCCATTTGGCCCAACAATTCACCACTGACCCTCTGAAAAGTAGCCCTCCCAGACCCATGCCCTTAACCTATAGCCCTATTAGTCCCATGACTAATGCACCTAACCCACACTTTCATGAACACTATGGACAATTTAGCATGGCCAATTCACTTAATCTGCACATCTTTGGACTGTGGGAGGAAATTGGAGCACGCGGAGAAAATCCACACCGACACAAGAGAACATGTAAATTCCACACAGACAGTCGCCTAAGGTTGGAATCGAACCTTGGACCTGGTGCTGTGAGGCAGCATTGCCCATGTATTCTGTTGTCTTCTTTATGATTCCTGTCTAATAGATGAATTCAGTGTTGTATAATGTCTAGTTTAACTGACCAAGAAGATAAGATGACTGAAATTATCTCTTTTTTTATCATGACACAATGAAAGAACAACCCTATCTTTGTATAACTATTTAACATATAAACAGGATATTTTGAAACACCTTTGAACTGATTATCACTGTCAGTGTCAAAATCCTGGGGATTACAAAGGGCCAGAAACCAAACTGGATCAGCCATATAAATACTGTAAGCGTATGTCAGAGGAAGGGAATTTTGTATCAACGAGGAGAAAATGAGGACTGCAGATAGTGGACAGTCACAATTGATAAAGTGTGATGCTGGGAAAAGCACAGCAGGTCAGGCAGCATCTGAGGAGCAAGAGAATCAATGTTTTAACCATAACACTTCTTCAGGACTGAGGAGGGGAAGGGGGCTGAGAAATAAATCAGGGGAGAGGGGATGCTGCTGAATAGGTCGGATGGCAATAGGTGGGTGAAGGTAGAAGACCTTGAAAGGTGGGTGGGAATTGTGGAGCGGGTAGTTGAGAATGAAGATGGGCAAGTAGGTCAGGTCAAGAGAGTGAAGTTGAGTCAGAGGGTTGAATCTGGAATTGGGTGGGTGAAAGGAAGGTTTGGAAACAGGTGAATCCAATGTTGAGGCCATGTGGTTGTAGGCTCCTGAGGTGGGAGATGAAATGTTCCTCGTCCAGTTTGTGGGTGGCTTTGTTTAGGCGGTGGAGGAGGCCCAGAATGGATATGTCATTGGGGAGTGAGTTGGGGAGTTGAAATGGATGGCTACACGAAGGTGGGGTTGGTTGGTGTATATGGACCAGAGATGTTCCCTGAACTGTTCCGCGAGTTTGCGCTCAGTCTTTCTGGTGTAGAGGAGACCACATCGAGAGCATTGGATGCAGTAAATAAGGTTCGAGAACATACAAATAAATCTCTTCCGTATTTGGAATGACCTTTTGGGGCATTGGTCAGTGGTAATGGGGAAGGTGTGGACTCAGGTTTTGCACATCTTACAGTGGGAGGAGAAGGTGCCAGGTGTGGAGAGGGAGTTGGTGGGGAGTGTGGACCTAACGAGGGAGTCACAGAGGTAACGGTCCCTAAACCATGCAGATTCAGGGGGAGGGAGTGAGGGAAATATATTTTTGGTGTTGGGGTCTGACTGTAGGTGGTAAAAATAGCAGAGGATGATGTGTTGGAGTCAGAGATTAGAGGGGTGGAATGTGAGGACCAGGAGGATTCTATCCTTGTTGGGCTGGGGGCATGGGGTTTGAGGGCGGAGGTGTGGGAAATGGAGGAGACATGATTGAGGGCGCCATTGATCACTGGGGAGGGGAAATTGCTGTCCTTGAAATAGAAGGATATTTAGGTTGTCCTGAAGTGGAATTGCTCATCCTGGGAGCAGAAACGATGGAGGCGGAGGAATTGGGAATAGGGGATTGCATTTTTACAGAAAGGGAGGTGGGTTGTAGTCAAAGTAGCTATCTGTGGGATTGAAGTAGATGTCAGTGTTAAATTAGTCACCAGAGATGGAAATGGAGAGGTCTAGGAAGGGGAGGGAGTTGTCGAAGACGATCCAGGTGAATTTGAAGTCAGAGTGGAAGGTGTTGGTGTGGTAAATGAGGTGTTCAAGTTCCTTGTGGGAGCACGAGGCAGTGCTGATGCAGTCATCGATGTAAGAGAGGAAAAGTTGGGAGATGGTGTAGCCTACAAAGAGGCAAGCATTAGTTGGGACCCATGCTAATACCTATGCCCCTCTAGTTTGTAGGAAGTAGGAGAATTGAAAGGAGAGTAACTCACCTAATGACTACAATCTTCCTAGCCATATCGGAACGTTCTGACCAACAAAATTTGGACCCAACCAGGACAACCAGTACCTACAACAAATCCGAAGCCTCCAGCGACAGACCTCCCTCCGGATCCTCCGCTCCACACTTGCAGCCATGCACCGCTACCTACATTCCCTGCAGTCAGCCCTACCCCAGCTCAGGACAACACTCTCACAGACCTGCAAAGGGCCTCTACTGTTCTTCATCCACAGAAGAATCCATACACTAAACAAACATTTCTTCCGAGCCATATCGGACAGGAGGACCAGTTCCAAAACCGTACAACCCAGATGGCCTCCTTCTTCAAGGACCGCAATTTCCCCCCAGACGTGGTCAACGATGCTCTCCACTGCATCTCTTCCACTTCCCGCTCCTCCGCCCTTGAGCCCCGCCCCTCCAACCTTCACCAGGACAGAACCCCACTGGTCCTCACCTACCACCCCACCAACCTCCATGTACAGCGTATCATCCGCCGTCATTTCCACCACCTCCAAACGGACTCCACCACCAGGGATATATTTCCCTTCCCTCCCCTATCAGTGTTCCGAAAAGACCACTCCCTCTGTGACTCCCTCGTCAGGTCCACACCCCCCACCAACCCAATCTCCACTCCCGGCACCTTTCCTTGCAACCGCAAGAAATACAAAATTTGCGCCCCTCTTACTTCCCTCCAAGGCCCCAAGGGATACTTCCATATCCGCCACAAATTCACCTGCACCTCCACACAGATCATCTATTGCATCCGCTGCACCCGATGTGGCCTACTCTATATTGGGGAGACAGGCCGCCTACTTGCGGAAAGTTTCAGAGAACACCTCTGGGACATCCGGACCAACCAACCCAACCACCCTGTAGCTCAACACTTCAACTCCCCCTCTCACTCCACCAAGGACATGCAGGTCCTTGGACTCCTCCATCACCAGACCATAGCAACACGACGGTTGGAGGAAGAGCGCCTCATCTTCTGCCTAGGAACCCTCCAATCACAAGGGATGAACTCAGATTTCTCCAGTTTCCTCATTTCCCCTCCCCCCACCTTGTCTCAGTCAAATCCTTCGAACTCAGCACCGCCTTCCTAACCTGCAATCATCTTCCTGACCTCTCCACCCCCACCCCACTCCGGCCTATCACCCTCACCTTGACCTCCTTCCACTTATCGCATTTCCAACGCCCCTCCCCCAAGTCCCTCCTCTCTACCTTTTATCTTAGCCTGCTGGACACACTTTCCTCATTCCTGAAGAAGGGCTTATGCCCGAAACGTCGATTCTCCTGTTCCTTGGATGCTGCCTGACCTGCTGCGCTTTTCCAGCAACACATTTTTCAGCTAATGACTACAATCTACAAGACACAATTCAGGAGTATGATTAGGAGGGAGCGGGTGTGTTAGTGGGGAGAGTGGTGCAAACCAAGGATTGTTGAAGGGAACGGTCCTTGCAGAAAGCAGAGAGGGGTGAAGAGGGTAAGATGGGGTCTAATTGGAGTTGGTGCAAGTGTTTAAGGAGGATATGTTGGATGCGGATACTGGTGGAGTGGTAGGTGAGGACAAGGGGGACTCTATCTTTATTATATTTAGAGGAAGGAGCTTTGAGAGCAGTGGAACAAGGAATGAAGATGGTGCAGTGGAGGGCTGTCTGGAATGCAGAGGAGGGAAAAGCATGGTGTTCGAAATAGGTGGACATCTGGAATGCTTGGAAGTGGAATGTTTCACTTGAAAGTGGAATGGAGTTCTTGCAGGATACTGGGCGGGCAGAGGTGTAGTCCAGGTATTTGTGGGAGTCTGTGGGTTTGTAGTAAAAGTCCATATGGAGACTGTCACTGGAGATGGAGATGGAGAAGTCAAGAAAGGGGAGGGAGATATCTGAGATGGACCAGGTGAATTTCAGAGTGGTGTGGAAGTTGTGGGCTAAGTTGATGGACAAGCCCAACGTACCTCCTCCCCCCCCCCCCCCCAACACACACACACACACACACACACACACCCCTCCCCAGCATACTCCTGGCAAACGTCTAGGTCATTGAGAACAAAATAGATTAACTTCAAGCTAGATTTACCTTTTAGAGGGAATGGACAAACTGTTATATGTTCTGTTTTACACTGACATGGCTCACTCCTATTACATCTTGGCTCCTGCTACACTTGACTTGCCTTACAAACTAAAATGGAAAGCCAAGGATTAATCAAGTTCAGTCAGCATTTTTTTTTTAGGAAGGTCATTTCTGACCAAGTTGATTGTTTTTTTGAATAGTTGGCCTGGTGTGTCGATGAGGGCTACACTTTTGGTATAGTCTACTTGGATTTCATCAAGACTTTTGATATGATCCCAAGTAGGAGACTGACAGCAAAAGTAAGAGCCTCGAAGATCCAAGGAAATTTGGCAAATTGAATTGACAATTGGCTGAGTGGTCAAAGGCAGAGGGTGATGGTTGAGGGATGATTTTTTAAACTGGATGTCTTTGTCTGGTTCTGTAGAATGAGGAGGCTGAAATAGACCAAGTGTATGCGGGAGAACACTTGAATAAAAATGATCATTGTATCATAATGCTGAAAATAGTAATGGAGCAGAGAAATGAGCAATCAAAATTGCAAATTATAACTTGGAAAAGGGCTTGACATAATTAGAGGAGAGGACATAGAATCAGTTAAAATGTAGCCTTAAAAACATGTAACTGAGCAATGAATTATTTTTAAGAAAGAAATATTTTCGATATAGGCGATGCAGGTAAGGTTACAGTCGAACTAAATAGAATGTGAGGACAACTGGAGCTAGGGTACCTGTGTAATGAAAGATATAGACAATAAAGCAATAAATCTGTCAGGTTATGTTTTCAAAAGAAAATCTGTCCGCAAGATTTGATAGTGGAAAATGTTCTCTACTTGTTCGAGATAGGGCACAAGATAATTATGAATAATTACAGCCTGTCAGATCAACAATGGGTAAGCTTTTAGGAACAATAACGAAGTAAAAAAGTTAACAAGTGCATAGGGAGGTTTGTGTTAATCAGGGAGAACCAACATGGATTTATAAAAGGCTTGTTTGACTGATATAATTGAATTTCTAAATGAAGCAACAGAGATGGTTGATGAAAGGAACACAGTGGTGCTGTCTATATGGATTTTTAAAAAGTGATTAACAAAATTGAAGTTCAGGGAATAGCAGCATCAGTGTCAACTTGAATTGGCTTAAGTCAGAGTGGAGATTCTAGAAAATGTTTCCAGATTTTCTACCTAGGTATAGCTGAATAATGAATGTCACAGATGTTGCAACAGGATACTTGGAGATAGTTAAACATGTTAAATTAACTGTGCAACATAGTTAAATTAGGTCATTGCAGATGAGAGAGTAAGAGAGAGAGGACCTGCACAGTTACTGCCTTTGCTGTTTGAATTTGTGTATCGCTGGACATCGGAGTGCATCTGAGAAAATTGACAGTGAAATTCACAACTGATCTTGGAGGAACGACGTTCACAGCACAGAATCAGATAAGTTAATCGTTTTTAAGTGTGGCCTACAGAGAATCTGCAGTAGTGAGTAGAGTGGATTCTATCTTGATTATATGTTTTTGGAGATATGTCTCTTGATTAAACTTAAAATATAAGCCATAATTATTAATTTAACCTGGGGCAGTGTTTGTAGAGGAATAAGACGGTGTAATTTTCTGGGTCTGTAGACTGGGAAGGAGCAAAAATAGCCTTTTATAGAGTGATATGTACTTCATGTCAGATGTGGGAGTTTAAAGAGAATTTAAGGGTTACTGCGGATTATATCTGCCATAAATGCTTTTGGCTGTGAATCTTATCAGATCGAATGGAATGGTTAGAGAGACAGTTCGAAACAATGAGAAATTTGCAGAAGCAACAATATGTGATGGATGGCAGTTATAGGAAGGGGGGAAAGTCTCAGATAGAATCACATATATGGGTTAACTCCAGGAAAGGTAAGAGAGGTAGGCAGCTAGTGCAAGAGTCTTTTGTGGATATACCCATTTCAAACAGGTATGCTGCTTTGGAAAATGTAGGGGGGTGATGGATTCTCTGGGGAACATAGCACGAACAGTCAAATTTCTGGTATTGAAACTGACTTAAATGCAACGAAGGGTATGTTGGGTTCCAAGAGATCAATTGTGTTAGGAGATTCTGCAGGCTAACGTACAGACAGACATTTCTGTGGCCAGCAGCGACAAAGCAGAAGGGTGTATTGATTCCCTGGGTGCCAGGATCAAGGATGTCTCAGAGAGGGGGCAGATTGTTCTCACGGGGTCCAGTGTAGACATTGTCTACATTGGAACCAATGATATAGGAAGGGAAAAAGTTGAGATTCTGAAGGGAGATTACAAGGAGTTAGGCAGAAATTTAAAAAGGAGGTCCTTGAGAGTAATAATATCTGGATTACTCATGTTGCTACGAGCTAGTGAGGGCAGGAATAGAAGGATAGAGCAGATGAATGCATGACTAAGGAGCTGGTGTATGGGAGAAGGATTCACAATTTTGGATCATTGGAATCTCTTTTGGGGTAGAATTGATCTGTACAAGAAGGGCGGATTGCACCTAAATTGGAAGGGAAATTTGCGAGAGCTGCTCGGGAGGTTTTAAACTAGTAAGGTGTGGGCGGGGCGGGGAGGGGGGGGTGAGTGTTGGGACCCAGGGGGATAGTGAGGAAAGAGATCAATCTGAGAGTGGTACAGATGAGAACAGAAGCAAGTCAAACAGTCAGGGCAGGCAGGGACAAGGTAGGACTAGTAAATTAAACTGCATTTATTTCAATGCAAGGGACCTAACACGGATTAGATTAGATTAGATTACTTTACAGTGTGGAAACAGGCCCTTCGGCCCAACAAGTCCACACCGACCCGCCGAAGCGCAACCCACCCATACCCCTACATTTACCCCTTACCTAACACTATGGGCAATTTAGCATGGCCAATTCACCTGACCTGCACATCTTTGGACGGTGGGAGGAAACCGGAGCACCCGGAGGAAACCCACGCAGACACGGGGAGAACGTGCAAACTCCACACAGTCAGTCGCCTGAGGCGGGAATTGAACCCGGGTCTCCCACCGTGCCGCCCACGGTGGCAGATGAACTCAGAGCATAGTTAGGAACATGGGACTGGGACATCATAGCAATTACAGAAACATGGCTCAGGGATGGGCAGGACTGGGAGCTTAATGCTCCAGGATACAAATGCTACAGGAAGGATAGAAAGGGAGTCAAGAGAGGAGGGAGAGTGGCGTTTTTGATAAGGGATAGCATTACAGTTGTGCTGAGGGAGAATATTCCTGGAAATACATCCAGGGAAGTTATTTGGGTAGAACTGAGAAATAAGAAAGGGATGATCACCTTATTGGGATTGTATTAGTTGAGGGAAATTGAGGAACAAACTTGTAAGGAGATCTCAGCTATCTGTAAGAATAATAGGGTAGTTATGTAGGGGATTTTAACTTTCCAAACATATCTGGGACTGCTATAGTGTTAAAGATGGAGAGGAATTTGTTGAGTGTGTACAAGACAATGTTTTGATTTATGATGTGGATGTACCTACTAGTAAAGGTTCAAAACTTGACTTAGTCTTGGAAAATAACGCAGGGCAGGTGACTGAGGTGTCAGTGGGGCCAACGACGATAACTCTATTAGATTTAAAATAATGGTGGAAAAGGATAGACCAGATCTAAAAGTTGAATTTGGAGGAAGGCCAATTTGATTGTATAAGGCAAGAACTTTCAAAAGCTGATTGGGGGCAGATGTTCGCAGGTAAAGGGATGGCTAGAAAATGGGAAGCCTTCAGAAATTAGATAACGAGAATCAAGAGAAAATAGGGTGTTAGGGTGAAAGGAAAGGCTGGTAAGTATAGGGAATGCTGGATGAGTAAAGAAATTGAGGGTTTTGTTAAGAAAAAGAAGGAAGCATATGTAAGGTATGGACAGGATAGATCAAGTGAATCCTTAGAAGAGTACAAAGGAAGTAAGAGTATACTTAAGAGGGAAATCAGGAGGGCAAAAAGGGGACATGAGATAGCTTTGGCAAATATAATTAAGAAGAATCCAAAGAGTTTTTACAAACACATTAAGGACAAAAGGGTAACTAGGGAGAGAATAAGGCCCCTCAAAGATCAGCAAGGCGGCCTTTGTGTGGAGCCGCAGAAAATGGGGGAGATACTAAATGAGTATTTTGCATCAGTATTTACTGTGGAAAGGATATGGGAGATATAGAATGTAGGGAAATAGATGGTGACATCTTGAAAAATGTCCATATTACAGAGGAGGAAGTGTTGGATGTCTTGAAACGGGTAAAGGTGGATAAATCCCCAGGACCTGATTGGTGTACTCCAGAACTCTATGGGAAGCTAGAGAAGTGATCGCTGGGCCTCTTGCTGAGGTATTTACATCATCGATAGTTACAGGTGAGGTGCCGGAAGACTGGAGGTTGGCAAATGTGATGCCACTGTTTAATAAGGGAGGTAAGGACAAGCCAGGGGACTATAGATGAGTGAGCCTGATGTCGGTGGTGGACAAGTTGTTGAGGGAATCCTGGGGGATAGGATGTACATGTATTTGGAAAGGCAAGGACTAATTAGGGATAGTCAACATGGCTTTGTGCGTGGGAAATCATATCTCACAAACTTGATTGAGTTTTTTGAAGAAGTAACGAAGAGGATTGATGAGGGCAGAGCGGTAGATGTGATCTATATGGACTTCAGTAAGGCATTCAACAAGGTTCCTCATGGGAGACTGATTAGCAAGGTTAGATCTCATGGAATATAGGGAGAACTAGCAATTTGAATACAGAACTGGCTCAAAGGTAGAAGACAGAGGGTGGTGGTGGAGGGTTGTTTGGGGAGACCTATGACTACATTTTGTCATTTACACAAAAGATTTGGATGCGAGCATAAGAGGTACAGTTAGTAAGTTTGCAGATGACACCAAAATTGGAGGTGTAGTGGACAGCGAAGAGGGTTACCTCAGATTACAATAGGATCTTGACCAAATGGGCCAATGGGCTGAGAAGTGGCAGATGAAGATTAATTCAGATAAATGCGAGGTGCTGCATTTTGGGAAAGCAAATCTTAGCGGGACTTATACATTTAATGGTAAGGTCCTAGGGAGTGTTGCTGAACAAAGAGACCTTGGAGTGCAGTTTCATAGCTCCTTGAAAGTGAAGTTTGCAGGTGGATAGAATATTGAAGTAGGCGTTTGGTATGCTTTCCTTTATTGGTCAGAGTATTGAGTACAGGAGTTGGGAGGTCATGTTGCGGCTGTACAGGACATTGGTTAAGCCACTGTTAGAATATTGCATGCAATTCTGGTCTCCTTCTATTGGAAAGATGTTGTGAAACCTGAAAACGTTCAGAAAGGATTAACAAGGATGTTGCCTGAGTTGGAAAATTTGAGCTAAAGGGAGAGGCTGAACAGGCTGGGGCTGTTTTCCCTGGAGCTTCGGAGGCTGAGGGGTGACCTTATAGAGGTTTACAAACTTATGAGGGGCATGGATAGGGTAAATTGGCAAAGTCTTTTCCCTGGGGTTGGGGAGTCCAGAACTAGAGGGCATAGGTTTAGGGTGAGAGGGGAAAGATATAAAATGGAATGAGCTACCAGAGGAAGTGGTGGAGGCTGGTACAATTGCAACATTTAAGAGGCATTTGGATGCGTATATGAATAGGAAGAGTTTGGAGGGATATGGGCCGGGTGCTGGCAGGTGGGACTGGATTGGGTTGGGATATCTGGTCAGCATGGACGCGTTGGACTGAAGGGTCTGTTTCCATACTGTACGTCTCTATGACTGCATGAGATACAGCAATACAACAGATCTGTTGGCAAGGCAGGACAGGAAGGATACACTGGAGGATGGTAAGTCGTGGAATTTCCCAAGGTTCATGCTAGCATTACGCTTTTTTAAAAATATTGGAACACAAAATACCAAACAGACACAAACAAATATGAAGCTGTGGCAATTAATGAAGGTACGGGTGGCACAACGGATCATTGGTTAGCACTGCTGCTTCACAGTGCCAGGGACCCAGGTTCGATTACTGCCTCAGGCGACTGTGTGGAATTTGCACATTCTGCCCGTGTGCACATGGGTTTCCTCCGGGTGCTATGTTCCAGATGCAAGTGAATTGATCAAACTACTTGACTTTAAAGAAAACACAGAGGGTGGTGAGCATTTGGAATGCGTTGCTAGCAGAGGTGGTATAGGCAGGTACGGTAGATTCATTTAAAATGCATCTGGCCAAATGTATGAGTAGGTGGGGAGCAGAGGGATACAGATGCTTAGGAATTGACTGACAGGTTTAGTCAGTACATTTGGATCGGCTCAGGCTTGGAGGGCCGAAGGGCCTGTTCCTGGGCTGTAGACTTTCTTTGTTCTTTGTTCTAAAACACAATTTATTCAAACATTATAGTTAAAATACAACAAAAGAAGTATCTTAACCCAATTGGAAAACTTAACAGCATAATAGATACAGTAGCTATTATTAACTAACTGTTCCAATATAGTAACATCCCTTAAAAACACCCTTGACAAAAAAGGTAAATTCAGAAAACAAATTTTGTCTCACATGAAATCCAGCAGCCGAGGAAGAGAACTCCCAGCTTTTGGCTGTAATCAAGAGAGGGGAAATAGTTTCCATTTTTCAAGACCACAACAGCAATTGCTGAAAGCTAATGAAATATCCTTGATCTATGAGAACTTGATCACACCCACTCAGGCTGCTTCTATTGGTATACTTTAAAAAAAACCCCAAGCCCTCACAAGTTGTTTATCTTATCATAGACTGCTGTCATCTATTCTCCCAATCTCTCACTTAAAGAAACCAGGACAAAACACACTTCTTAAAGCCACAGCATCAGCATAATATTTGTAAAATATGTACGAATAACATACTTTTCACCACAATGCTGAAAGTGGTTAGCAAAGCATAAGTAATTTTCTGCTTCATAAATTGATTTTAAAAGCAGTAACAACTATGCTGAACTTTTATAAGGTTTTTATTAGTCCACAACTGGAGTATTACATCCAATTCTGACACACCACATTTTAGGAAGGGTTTGAGAGTCCTTCAGTAGGTGCAGAGGAAATCAACCAACTGGTTCCAGGGATGAAAGGTTTTAAGTGTAAGATGTTCAAAGTTAGATTGAAGAATCTGGAGTTGTTTTGCTTAGAGCAATCATAACATAACATACCTGAAAGGCATAATGTAACATAACGGTATAAGATTCTTGATTACGAAAGGGATAAAAGTTTAAAGGAGATTTACAGGAACATTGAAGTGAGATTAAAATCCAATCAGCCATAATTGTATTGAATGGGGGAGCAGGCTCAAAGGGCTGAGTGGATAACTCTAGTTCCTTATTGGAGAAAGTGAGGACTGCAGCTGCTGGAGATCAGAGCTGAAAATGTGTTGCTGGAAAAATGCAGCAGGTCAGGCAGCATCCAAGGAGCAGGAGCTTGATTCATTCCTGAAGAAGGGCTCATGCCCAAAACGTCAATTCCCCTGCTCCTTGGATGCTGCCTGACCTGCTGCGCTTTTCCAGCAACACATTTTCAGCTCTAGTTCCTTATCATCCATTGTTCTTCTGGTCTCTAAATATTAGGTTGACATGCTCTCAGATTTAATAACTGGTGGCTCTGAGGTAGTATTCTCATCTCTGAATCAATAAAGTTGGATTTGGCTCTGTATTATGTATCCTTCTTGACAAGAGTACCAATGATGATTATTAGGCTCATGTTCAGCAGTGGGAGAGTGGAACTGGTGCATTTAATGGCATCCGTCGGGGAGGAAGTTTCATTTTGGGTGGAGCTCGCAGAAGTACGATCCAACCCAGATCTAACTCTCCAACTTGGAACTGTACTCTTGTCTTGTCCCACCGGTTCATCTTCCTTCCCACCAGTCTGCTCCACACTCCCCACCGACCTGTCACAGTCATCCCCTACCTGCATCTACCTATCACCTTCCCAGCTATCTTCCCCCCAGGTACACCCCTACCATCCTACTTATCCCTCAGCCCCCTTCCCCCTCTCACATTCCTGATGAAGGGCTTATGGCAGAAACTTGAGTCTCCTGCTTCTCGGATACTGCTGTGGTTTTCCAGCACCACAATTTTCGACTCATGTTCAGCAGCCTTATCTGCACAAAAGTCTACCATTTAAAGGATAGGATCTTCAACCCTGGGTTGTAGTCAATGAAGGACATTTTGAAGTACATAATTGCAAGGAATTGAACTGAGAACAACATTACAGAATCATAGAATTGTTGAGGCACCAAAGGAAGTAACTTGGCCTATTGTGCCTGTACATCAGTGACTCTTGCTGATTAAATGGTTCAATGCAGCATTAGGATAAAACAGCATGGATGAATGAATAAAAAAACCCAGCAAAACTGTTGAATTATCATTGAAATTATTGAGGAAAATGGTTTAGAAAAGAATTTTGCCACCCTTAACTGATCTGGTCTATTTAAAATTTAAGATTGCCCTCAAACAAAATAGGCATGCCTTTCTTACAATGTCTTACATCCTGAGAAAAATAATCAGAAATTAAACATTGTTATGTTGGAGTTAATTAGTGGTCATTTATTCTGGTTGTGACTGTGGAATAGTGCTGTGTTACAATAGGTTGAATTTGGGTTTATAGAATATAGTACAGCACAGGAATTGGTCCTTCAGCACATGATGTTGCACTGAACATTATGCCAAAGTAAAATAATCCCTTCTGCCTGTGCTTGCTCCATATCCCTCCATTCCTTGCATATTCACGTGCTTATCTAAGAGTCTCTAACATGCCCCTATTGTATCTGCCTCCACCATTATCCCTGGCTGCACATTCCATACTCCAACAGCTCTCTGTGCAAAAAACTTACACCTCACATCTCCTTTGAAATTTCTCCCCTCAACTTAAATGCATACCTCCTAGTTTTAGACACTTCAACTCTGAAAAGGATTCTGACCATCAACCCTATTTACGCATCTCATAATTTCATAGACTTCTATCAAGTCTCCCCTCAGCTTCTGCTGCTCAAGAGAAAAAAATACTGAATTTTTCTAGTCTCTCCTTATAGTTCAGGCACTCTAATCCAGGCAGCATCCTGGTAAACCTCTGCTGCATCCTCTCTAAACCTCCACATCCTTCTTGTTATGTGGCAAACAGAAATGAACTCCAAATGTGGCTTAACCAAAGACTTATAAATCTGTAACATGACATCCTGACTCTTGTAGTCAAATCCCCAACCCAGTGATGTTGGTTGGTGCGGGTGACCCATAGATGTTCTCTGAAACAATCTGCAAGTAGGCTTCATGTCTCCCCGATGTACAGTAGACCACATTAGGTACAACAGCTACAGTAGATGATATTGATGGAGGTACAGGTATATTTCTGTCAGATGTGGAAGGATCCGTTGGGGGCATTGGATGGATGTGAAGGGAGTGATATGGGAGCAGGTTTTGCATTTCCTGCAGTAGGAGGGGAAGATACTGGGAGTGTGGTGTGGGCTTGGCGGGGGGGGGGGGGGGGGGGGGGGGGGGAGGTGGGGGCGGTGGGGGCATGGACCTGATGACAGAGTCGCAGAGGGAATTCTCAATTCCTTTGCCTCCGCCGCATCTGGTCCCAGGATGACCAACTCCACCTTAGAAAATCCCAGATGGCCTCCTTCTTCCAAGATTGCAATTTCCCTATAGTTAATCAGACAGAAGAACAATATCTATAAACAATGCAAGATTTAGGTCATAAAAGGGACAGATGATATATTTTAAAATACAAGTACCCTTATTGAGCAAAATTTTAAAAGTACTTTGTTCAATATTTAAAGAAAAAATTGCTTATCCAGCACATTGCAAGTCACATGATTTCACCTTTGACAAAGTTTGTTGCTTAGAAGAGTTTAGCTCTTAGCCAGAATCAGAGACATCTACAGCATGGAAAAGGTCCTTAAGCCGATCATGTCCATGTTGTAAAATACTACCACCTAATTATTCTAATTCAATTTGCACATCTTCTCTACATACATCTTGTGAGAAATATTGACAATAAAGAACCATTACTTCCATTTGTCTCAACTAATCCATATGTTTTAGATTTATTGCTGAATTTATAGTAAGGATGAATTCTTCCTCTTCCAGATGTTATGGTACTTTCTACTGCTGGTGTAACGCCATGGTAGCCAATTTATATTAAATGGAGGTTGCAAAGAAAAAATCTTCTCTGATGTGGCCAGATAGATGTGAAGGGCTCTATAAACATGGGTCCAGAGGATAACATGCTGTAAGTGATGTTGTATTTGCATCTGTTAATTCCTTCTACATTCCACTTTCTGATCTAAGTCATAAAGCTTTCTTGAATTTTAGAAAGAAATGCTTGTTTTGACTGTAATGTATTATGGTCCATGAAGAATTTATACAGAAATATATGAGCAGGAAAACCCTTCCACCACAGGCAAAATGAACAAGCAGAAAAAAATGAATACACATAGCAAGAGTAATTACAAAAGTGTGCTTGTTACCACCACCTGAAATTGTCATCTCTCTTAAGAAACTGCAGACAGGCTTGTCCCAGGGCTCTCATCTGTTTAGTTTATATGGGAATCACTGACAATTTATCATCAGCCAATGTGAGAATTTTCAACCTGAAATCTTTTTTCAGTAATTTCCCTGTAGAAATGAGATATATTTAAGTTAACCCTGCCTTAGTAAAATCAATTATATGCCTAGTCCGAGAGCTAAATGGTTGTTTGAGCATTTTGCAATTTATCTTAAGAAATTACCAATTAATAGTTAAAACACTGTGCTCTGGTAACTTTGTATTTTAAGGTGGATACATGGACTTCCATTGGCAACCTTTGCGGCTTTGGAGACTGAAAGATTAAACAATGCATAATATTTCATCAGCTTTCTATCTATTTAACCTCCACCTTCTGATGCCTTTGTCCTGAGTAAAACATTTACGGTGTGACATCCCTTTGCTGGGAGGGAGCGGGCAAACATGAGGTGAACTCGGAAAATGGTGAAGTGATAGTGTGCAAAGATAATGTCACATGCCTCAAGTCCCAGGCAATTGTTCTGGTGGCACAGTTTCAAATCCATCATTGGAAATGGTGAAGTTTAACTTTAATAAAAAGAACCTGAATCTTTTCTTTAAAAATGCTTGTCTAATTGAAACCATTTTGCCAATTGTCAATTGTCACAAAAACCTACCTGATTCCCTTTAGGAAGTAAATCTGCCATCCTTACCTGGTCTGGTTACATGTGATTCTAGACCCACAGCCATATGGTTGAGTATTCTGCTTTCTGGGTAATTAGTAGTGGGGAATAAATGCTGGCCTAGCCACAATGCCCACACCCTATGAATGAAGTATAAAAAGGCCCGGGGTCAGTGAGAAGCTCAATCTATGGATGGCATAATAAAATGGATTTTATTGGTAAAGTTATCAGCCAACTACAAACCTCAATGCTTGCCCCAAAATTTAGGAGTTAAAGCACACATGGTGCATAAGGAGGCATTTTGATCTATTATGCTGTCACTGACTCTTCAAATGAATATTATTGCCTGGTGTGAAACTCCTGCATTTTCCCAATACTCTTGAACACTATTTTCATCTACTTAATCATCCAATGGCCCTACTGAGTGAAGATCACAGGAATGTTAATTATTACTCTATTCTGCGCACATTGAAATCAGCCCAGTTGTGAATAGGGCCCCACCACTAGCTGCTACAGGAACAGCTGGATGACTTATAATTGCTGTACCATCCCTTACTTGTCTCGCTCCCTCAACAAAAGTAGGAGTCATACAACTACTTGCCATATGCCTGTAATGTTTGGAACTGTGGCCAGGTGAATCTCATTGACGATGAGATCCTTGATTGGGATTGTCAACCTGGGCCTATCAGGGATCCCTGGCTGACTGATATAAGCAGGAGATTGTTTTGATCACACAGCATTGCCCTTTGATGTGAAGGGCAGCGCTTGTCACTGGCCATCCAGGTATTTTTCATATCTTCCTGGTGGTGGAAATTGAATAAAGATTCATGCACCTTGTGTCCTTCACTGTATTTCACACCTGCACACACACACCATGGGTGCTGGGGAATAAAAATAAGCACTACCGCAGTTAGGCGGTAGTGTGGGGGTTAAGAAAAAAAAGAGAAAAACAAAAATAGGGTACTAGAGCCCAGAAAAAAAAGAAAAAAGAAGAAAAAAGAAAGAATAAAAAAAAGAAAAGAAAAAAAAAGAGAAAAAAATAAGCAGGAGATTGTTTTGATCACACAGCATTGCCCTTTGATGTGAAGGGCAGTGCTTGTCACTGGTCACTCGGGTGTTTTCCTGTCTTCCTGGTGGTGGAAATTGAATAAAGATTCGTACACCTTGTGTCTCTCACTGTGTCTCACACCTACACATACACACCATGGGTGCTGGGGGCAAAAATAAGCACTACTGCAGTTAGGCGGTAGTGTGGGGGTTAATTAAAGGAAAAAAAAACTAATAAAAAATAAGCAGGAGATTCAGGTTTCCTCAGTTTAGTGACTGTTTTTGAGCTGGCTGGTTGTAGCATATGTACAGTAGACATGTAAATAAAGGGTGACTTGGTGATGGGAGACCAGTCTCTGAGCAGTTTTTTCAAGACTATTGCTATTTTCTTGTATTTTTTGGGTTGGAACTGTGAGTTGAAGTTAAGAATTGAACTTTGAACAGCAGCTTATTTTAAAAGAGAAGAGAAGAGATGTGTTCTGTTGGGAAATGACCAAGAAAATAATGTAACTTAATTATTGATCTAAAGACACACAAAAAAACAAATTCAGAAGGTTTCCTCAGTCAAGGAACTGGCTTTGAGCTGACTGGTCACAGCCCATGTAAGAGCTCAAGTAAATGAAGATTGACTTGGTGTCGGGATACTGGCTTCTCTGCAATTATTTCAATGTCTAAGTATATTAAGCCCAGCATGAGCTTCAAATAATTTCTGATCATTGCCATTTGTCTGCCTCAGAAAAAAAGACTGAAAATCAAATTTTAATTCCTTTAACGTGTGGGCCTTAAAGCTGTTGAGTGTGAGTTGGTATTAGCTGGTTGACAATAAAGTAAAACTAAACTTTTTTTTTATTCACAGGATATAGGCATCACAGGCTAAGCCAGCATTTATTGCCATCTCTAATTGGCCAGAGGGTAATTAAGAATCAACCACATTGCTCTGGGTCCAGAGTCACATGTAGGCTAGACCATGTAAGAATTGCAATTTCCTTTTCTAAAGGACATTAGTGGACCAGTTGAGTTTTTCCAACAATGAACAATAGTTTCATGGTCATCACTAGATTTTTAATTACAGATTTATAAAAAAAATCAAAATCCACCATTTGCCATGGCAAGTTTTGAATCCAGGTTTCCAGAAATTTGCCTGAATCTCTGAGTTAACACATGAGTGATACTTTCCCAAACATTTGCCAATGGGATAAAGGATTAGGCAGGATTGAGGCAAATGTGAAGATTATGACAAATGTCAAGGCAGGGTCTTCTGGGATCAAAGGTCCAAGCAGCAAATGTAGAGGTGAGGTGGCCACTACTTCACTCACAACAAGCCAGAAATATCCTTAGATCCTGTGGTGGTCATATCGAGAAACCCAGCAATACCAAACAAGAAGTCAGACCTGATTCAGTTTTACTTTTGCTGCCTTGCTGTAATCTAGTTCCAAGCAATCAGCCTGGAGCAGATTGTGATGTGGATACATACACTAGTGCATACAGTGCATCAATAAGTGCAGCAAGAAATGAATGCTATTGTGCAGTCCGCAAGGGTAACTGACACCATCTATGAACTTGCACTCACAACAACATCACTCTACCTCTGGCCTTACACAGGCATGTCACACATGCTTATAGCTTGCATGTCTCAGCATCATATGCACAATATAAGGTCAACAGAAGACAGCCAACCAACCTCTCAAATTACTAATAATTCCTCCTACGCACTTACTAATCATCTAATGGGAAAAGCTCAACATCTGGTAAGGTTATCTGCTCATAAACTGCTCCTGCACCCATTCCCATCATATTCAATCCTTTATGTGATTGAGACTGTGCACAACTGTGGCCAAGGGCCTAGACAGGCAGGAGGAAGGCTCATGGACACAACGTTTCTCATCTACTTTGACTAAAGGAGCTAGTAAAGAAGACTAGAATCACAGAATTGTTATGGCACAGAAAGAGGCTATTCGGCTCAAACTGCCTGCTCTAGCTCTTTAAATGACCATACCCTTGCACACTGTTTCTATTTAAATAATCTTGATGACATCAATTCAATCTGCCTCCACATTTCGAGGCAGTATATTCCATACCCTAATAACTCACTGTGTGAAAACATTTTCTTCTCACCTCAAAATAAAAACAAGCTGCAAAAACTGCAAATGCTCTAAATTAGAAATAAACACAGAAATTGCTGGAAAATCTCAGCAGGTCTGGCAGCATCTGTGAAGAGAAATCAGAGTTAACATTTTGGGAAGGGTCACTGGACCCGAAACATTAATTCTGATTTCTCTTCACAGGTACTGCTAGACCTGCTGAGTTTTACCATCAATTTTGGTTTTTCTTTCTTCTCACATCAACCTTGCTTCTTTAGCATATCACTTTAAATTTGTTCTATGTTCATTTATGAGTGGGAGCAGTTTTTGCCTCTCTATTCAAACTGGCTACTCATGATTTTGAAAGCCTCTGTTAGACCTTCTCTCAACCTTCTTCTCTCCACGCAGAACAATCCAACTTCTTCAATTATCTTCAAGCTGAAGTCTCTCACTCCAGGAACAATTCCAGTAAGTCTCTTTCATTGTCTCTTTTCTCTTTCATTTCTTTCATTGTCTCCAGTACATGTTTATTATAATGTGGCGCCCACAACTGTACATAATATTCCAGTTGAGGTTTAACAATTGTCCAACAGGACCATCTCTGTGGTGATAAGAATGAGCCAGTAAATAATATTGTGCTCTGCTCTTCCCTGATGGGCACATTGACAAATATATCATTCTGTGTAAGCTAGTCTGAATCTTCACCAAAGGCATCATTTTCTTCTCTTCTATGCACAGTACTGACACTCAGCATCAAGCTCAATGCAAGAGATCACAGCTTAAGTCCTTCTGCATCAGCACCCTCTGTGGAGAAAGCTTTGTACTCTTACTTTTTTTCCTTCACTCATGGGATGTGGACATCACCGACTGGCCAGCATTCATTGCCAATCGCGAGTTGCCCATGAGAAGGTGGTGGTGATGATTTATCTTCTTTAAGAGCTAAAATCCCCATGCAGTAAGTAGACCCACAATGCTTTTAGAGGGGGACTTCCAGCATTTTGACAATGAAGGAACTGCAATATAATTCCAAGTCTGGAGGGGAGTGGCTTGGATGTGGTGGATGTAACCCCATCACGGTCACGGGCAAACATCCCTTTTTCAGACATATTGATAGAGGAAAAGTCATTGATGAAGCAACTGAACATGGTTGAGCTGAGGACATACCCTGAAGAACATCTGCAGAGATTTCCTGGAGCTTAGATGACTGATCTCCAAAAACCACAGCCATTTTCCTATGGGCCAGGTATGACTCCAACTATCAGAAATTTTACCCCGATTTCACCTTTTTAGTGATCCTTGATGCCACGCTTAGTTAGCTGCAGCCTTGAAGGAAAATGAAGGGGGCAGTGCACCCTCAGGGGAATGGAGCACTGACAGCCAGGTTTCTGGTATAGAGACCAACTCTATTGCTACAAGTGATATGTCAGGTTCCAAGTGATTGATTATAATAGAAGACTGTCTAGTCAGAGACACAGGAGGACATTTCTGCGGCCAACTGCGTGGCATCAGAATGGTGTGTTGCCTCCTTGGAACCAGGATCAAAGATATCTCAGAGAGAGTGCAGAATATTCTCAAAGGGGAGAGGGACTGGCAGGCTGTCATTGTATACATTTGAACACCTGGAGTACTGTGTACAGTTCTGGTCTCCAAATTTGAGGAAAGACATTCTGGCTATTGAGGGAGTGCAGCGTAGGTTCACGAGGTCAATTCCTGGAATGGCAGGATTGCCTTACACGGAAAGACTGAAGCGACTGGGCTTGTATACCCTTGAGTTTAGAAGACTGAGAGGGGATTTGATTGAAACGTATAGGATTATGAAAGGACTGGACACTCTGGCAGGAGGGAACATATTTCCGTTGATGGGGGAATGCCGAACCAGAGGACACAACTTAAAAATACGGGGTAGACCATTTAGGACAGAGATGAGGAGAAACTACTTCACCCAGAGAGTGGTGGCTGTGTGGAATGCTCTGCCCCAGAGGGCAGTGGAGGCCCAGTCTCTGGATTCATTTAAGAAAGAATTGGATAGAGCTCTTAAAGATAGTGGAGTCAAGGGGTATGGAGATAAGGCTGGAACAGGATACTGATTAGGAATGATCAGCCATGATCATATTGAATGGCGGTGCAGGCTCGAAGGGCAGAATGGCCTACTCCTGCACCTATTGTCTATTGTCTATTGTCTATTGTCTATTGAACTAACGACATAGGAAGAGAAAAGGATCGGATTCTGAGGAGACAGTATAGGAAACTAGGCAGGAATTTTAAAAGTGGGTCCTCAAGGATAGTAATATCTGGATTATTCCTGGTGTCATGAGCAATTGAGAGTAGGAATAGGAGGACAGAGGAGATGAATGTGTGACTGAGGAGCTAGTGCATGGGAGAAGGATTCACATTTTTGAGCCATTAGAATCTTTTCTTGGGTAGAAGTGACCAGTTTAAGAGGGATGGATTGCATTTGAATTTGAAGGGGACTAATATACTGGCGGGGAGAGTTGCCAGAGCTACCTAGGAGGATTTAAACTAGGGAGGGTGGGAAGACCCAGGGAAACACTGAGCAAAGAGATCAGTCTGAGGCAGATGCAGTCAGGAAAAGGAGCGAATTAAGCAGTCAGGCTTGTCAGTAACAAAGCAGATAATGAGTCATAGAGTCATAGAGATAGAGATGTACAGCATGGAAACAGACCCTTTGGTCCAACCCATCCAAGCCGACCAGATAGCTCAACCCAATCTAGTCCCACCTGCCAGCACCCAGCCCATACCCCTCCAAACCCTTTCTATTCATATACCTATCCAAATGCCTTTTAAATGTTGTAATTGTACCAGCCTCCACCACTTCCTCTGGCAGCTCAGTCCATACACGTACCACCCTCTGTGTGAAAACGTTGCTGCTTTGGTCTCTTTTATGTCTTCCCCTTTCACCCTAAACCTATGCCCTCCAGTTCTGGACTCCAGGGAAAAGACTTTGCCTATTTACCCTATCCATGCCCCTCATAATTTTGTAAACCTCTATAAGGTAACCCCTCAGCCTCCGAAGCTCTAGGGGAAACAGCCCCAGCCTGTTCAGCCTCTCCCTGTAGCTCAAATCCTCCAACCCTGGCAACATCCTTGTAAATCTTTTCTGAACCCTTTCAAGATTCATAACATCTTTTCCAATAGCAAGGAGACCAGAATTGCACACAATATTCCAATAGTGACCTAAACAAAGTCCTGTACAGCTGCAACATGACCGCCCAACTCCTGTACTCAATACTCTGACCAATAAAAGAAAGCATTCCAAACACCTTCTTCACTATCCTACCTACCTGCAATTCCACTTTCAAGGAGCTATGAACCTTCACTCCAAGGTCTCTTTGTTCAGCAACACTCCCTAGGGCCTTACCATTGTGTGTATAAGTCCTGCTAAGATTTGCTTTCCCAAAAAGGAGCACCTTGCAGTTAGCTGAATTAAACTCCATCTGCCACTTCTTAGCCCATTGGCCCATCTTGTCAAGATCCTGTTGTAATCTGAGGTAACCCTCTTCGCTGACCACTATACCTCCAATTTTGGTATCATCTGCAAATTTACTAATTGTACCTCTTCTGCCCGCATCCAAATCATTCATATAAATGACAAAAGGTAGAGGACCCAGCACCACTGGTAACAGGCCTCCAATCTGAAAAACAACCCTCCACCACCACCTTTGAGCCGGTTCTGTATTCAAATGGCTAGTTCTCCCTGTATTCCATGAGATCTAACCTTGCTAATCAGTCTCCCATGGGGAAACTTGTCGAACGCCTTACTGAAGTCCATATAGATCACATCTACTGCTCTGCCCTCATCAATCCTCTTTGTTACTTCTTCAAAAAATTCAATCAAGTTGTGAGACATGATTTCCCACGCACAAAGCCATGTTGACTATCCCTAATCAGTCCTTGCCTTTCCAAATACATGTACATCCTGTCCCTCAGGAATCCCTTCAACAACTTGCCCACCACTGACATCAGGCTCACTTGTCTATAGTCCCTGGCTTGACCTTACCACCCTTCTTAAATAGTGGCGCCACGTTAGCCAACCTCTAGTTTTCCGGCATCTCACCTGTGACTATCGATGATACAAGTATCTCAGCAAGAGGCCCAGCAATCACTTCTCCAGCTTCCCACAGAGTTCTAGGGTATACGTGATCAGGTCCTGGGGATTTATCCACCTTTATGCGTTTCAAGACATCCAGCACTTCCTCCTCTGTAATATGGACATTTTGCAAGATGTCACCATCTATTTCCCTACATTCTATATCTTCCATATCCTTTTCCAAGTAAATACTGATGCAAAATACTCATTTAGTATCTCCCCCATTTTCTGCGGCTCCACACAAAGGCCGCCTTGCTGATCTTTGAGGGGCCTTATTCTCTCCCTAGTTATCCTTTTGTCCTTAATGTATTTGTACAAACCCTTTCAATTCTCCTTAATTCTACTTGCTAAAACTATCTCGTGTCCCCTTTTTGCCCTCCTGATTTCCCTCTTAAGTGTACTCCTACTGCCTTTATATTCCTCAGAGGATTCACTCGATCTATCCTGTCTATACCTGACAAAAGTTTCCTTTAATTTCTTAACCAAATCCTCAGTTTCTTTAGTCATCCAGCATTCCATATACCTACCAGCCTTCCTTTTCATCCTAACAGGAATACACTTTCTCTGGATTCTCGTTATCTCATTTCTGAAGTCGTCCCATTTTCCAGCCGTCCCTTTACCTGCGAACATCGCCCCCAATCAGCTTTCGAAAGTTCTTGCCCAATACCGTCAAAATTGGTCTTTCTTCAATTTAGAACTTCAACTTTTAGATCTGGTCTCTCCTTTTCCATCACTATTTTAAAAATAATAGAATTATGGTCGCTGGCCCCAAAGTGCTCCCCCACTGACACCTCAGTCACCTGCCCTGCCTTATTTCCCAAGACTAGATCAAGTTTTGCACCTTCTCTAGTAGGTACATCCAATTGTCTTGTGCACACTTAACAAATTCCTCTTCATAAACCCTTAAATCTGTGGCAGTCCCAGTCTATGTTTGGAAAGTTAAAATCCCCTATCATAACTACCCTATTATTCTTACAGATTGTGATATCTCCTTACAAGTTTGTTTCTCAATTCTCCTCTATTAGGAGGTCTATAATACAATCCCAATAAGGCGATCAATACTTTCTTATTTCTCAGTTCTACCCAAATAACTTCCCTGGATGTACTTCCAGGAATATCCTCCCTCAGTATGACTGTAATGCTACCCCTTATCAAAAATTCCACTCCCCCTGCTCTCTTGACTCCCTTTCTATCCTTCCTGTAACATTTGTATCCTGGAACATTATGCTGCCAGTCCTGCCCTTCCCTGAGCCATGTTTCTGTAATTGCTATGATATCCCAGTCCCATGTTCCTAACCACATACTGAGTTCATCTGCCTTCCATGTTAGGCCCCTTGCATTGAAATAAATGCAAGGCCCCTTGCATTTATTAGTCCTACCTTGTCCCTGCCTGCCCTGACTGTTTGACTCGCTTCTGTTCTCAACTGTACCCGTCTCAGATCGATCTCTTTCCTCACTATCTCCCTTGGTCCCACCCCCCCCCCCCCCCCCCCCCCCCCACCACCACCATATGACTAGCTTAAATCTGCCTGAGCAGCTCTCGCAAATTTCCCTGCCAGTATATTAGTCCCCTTCCAATTTAGGTGCTATCTGTCCTTCTTATGTAGGTCACTTCTACCCCAAAAGAGATTCTAATGATTCAAAAATGTGAATCCTTCCCCCATGCACCAGCTCCTCAGCTATGCATTCATCTGCTCTATCCTCCTATTCCTGCCCTCATTAGCTCATAGCACTGGGAGTAACTCATAAATTAAACAATATTTATTTGAATGCAAAGGGCCTAACAGGTAAGGCAGATGAACTCAAGGCATGGTTGAATCAAGGGAGTGAGATACCGTAGAGATTGGCTCAGGGATAGACAGGATTGGCAGCTTAATGTTCAAGGACATAAATGATATAGCAAGGATCGAAAAGTGACCAAGAGAGGATGGGAAGTGGCATTTTTCATTAAGGATAGCATTACAGCTGTACTTAGGGAGGGTATTCCTGGGAGTATGTCCATGGAAGTCATTTGGGTGGTACTGATAAATAAAATAAAGGATAATCACCTTTTAGGGATTGTACTAGAGATACCACAATCATTAGCCGGAAATTGAGAAACAAATTTGTATGGAGATCTCCGTTTTCTGTCACAGTAATAGGGTGATTATAGTAGGGGATTTTAATTTTCCAAACATAGAATGGGCCTGCCATAGTATTAAGGGTTTAGATAGAGAGGAAATTGTTAAAAATGTACAAAGAATTTTTGATAGATTATGTGAATGTACCTCCTAGAGAAGGTGCAAAATGTGGCCTACTCTTGGGAAACAAGACGGGGCAAGTGACAGAGGTGTCAGTGGGGGAGCACCTTAGGGCCAGTGACCATAATTCTATTAGTTTTAAAATAGTGATGGAAAAGGATAGACAAGAACTAAAAGTTAAAGTTCTACATTGGAGGAAGGCCAATTTTGACGGTATTAGGCAGAAACCTTTAAAAGCGCAGCCAGCCAAGCACCAACCGAGGAGCAGGAGAAATCAATATTTCAGGCATAAGCCCTTCATCAGGAGTGAGGCTTGTGGGTCTAGGGGGCTGAGAGATAAATGGGAGGGGGCGTGGGGCTTGGGGGAAGGTAGCTGAGAATGTGATAGATAGATGAAGGTGGGGGTGAAAGTGATAATGAACGTGTAGTGGACAGCGAAGAATGTTACTTCAGAGTACAACAGGCCCTTGATCAGATGGGCCAATGTGCTGAGGCATGGCAGATGGAGTTTAATTTAGATAAATGTGAGGTGCTGCATTTTGGAAAGGCAAATCCAGGCAGGACTTAATGGTAAGGTCCTGGGCAGTGTTGCTGAATGAAGAGACATCGGAGTGCAGGTTCATTGTTCCTTGAAAGAGATCCAGGAAGACAGGATAATGAAAAAGGCATTTGTTATGCTTGTCTTTATTGGTCAGAGCATTGAATACAGGAGTTGGGAATTCATGTTGTAGCTGTATAGGACATTGGTTAGGCCATTTTTGGAATATCGCATACAATTCTGGCCTCCCTCCAATAGGAAGGTTGCTGTGAAACTTGAAAGGATTCAGAAAAGATTTGGAGGGTTTGTGCTATGGGGAGAGGCTGAATAGGCTGGGGCTGTTTTCCTGTAGCATCAGAGGCTGAGGGTTGTTTATAAAATCATGAGGGGCATGGATAGGGTAAATAGGCAAGGTCTTTTCCCTGGGGTCGGGGAATCCAAAACTAGAGGGCATAGGTTTAAGATATGAGGGGCAAGTTTTAAAAAGGACCCAAGGGGTAACTTTTTATGTGGATGGTGGTGCATGTATGGAATGATCTTGCAGAGGATGTGGTGGAAGGTAATATAATTTAAACAGTTAAAAGGCATCTGGATGAATATATGAGTAGGATGTTTTTAGAGGGTTATGGGCCAAATGCTGGCAAATGGCACGAGGTTAATTTAGGATATCTAAACTTTCGCATGGATGAGTTGGATTGAAGTGTTGCTTTCCATGCTGTACAGCTCTATGACTCTATGTCAAGGGCTGTCACTGTCCCTTCACCCTTTGGAATTCAGCTGTCTTGCCCATGTTTGAATCAACATTGAGGTCAGAAACTGGATGCTCCTGGTCGAACCCAAGTTGCATGTCAGCAAACAGGTTATTGCTGAGCAGGTGCTATTTGACAGCATTCTTGATGACACCTTCCATCACTTCACTGAAGAGCGAGAGGAGATTGATGGGGTAGTAATTGACTTTGTTGGATTTGTCCTGCTTGTTTTGTAAAGGACATACCTGGGCAATTTTCTGCATTGTCATGAAGATGCCAATGTTGTAGTAGTACTCGAACAGGTTGTCTCGAGGAGTTGTGTGTTCTGGAGCACAAGTCTTTAGAACTATTATCAGAATGTTGTCAGGGGCCATAATCTTTGCAGTATCCACTCCCTTCAACAATTTATTCACATGATATATAAAGAATTGAATTGATGTAAGATTAGTATCTGTGATGCAGCAGACATTTGGAGAAGACCAAGTTGGATCATTCATTTAGCACTTCTTTTTGAAGATTGCTGCAAGTGCTTCAAACTTATCTTTTGCACTGATACATTGGGCTCTTCCCTCAATGGGTTGGGGATATTTTTCGAGCCTCTTCCTCCAGTGAGTTTTTTACTTGTTCACCAACACTCATGACTGGATGTGGCAGGACCTTAGAGTTTATATTTGATCTGTTGGTTGTAGGATCTGTGATGATACTGTAGCTTTAAAAAATTATTTTGTCCTTTTTTTAAAAGAGAGATTGAAGGACAGGTGTAGAGTAGTCTGGAAGAGAATAAATAGCTTGTGAGGCATGGGGACTTTTTAAACGGTGGAACAATAGCAGTAGCCTGAAAGGCTGTGGTTGAGCTCCCACAGAACCAGGGATCTTTCATTTAGCTTTCAGCAGAAACTGCTGGGGTAGTGAAAAAGCTGCCACATATCTCTGCCACAGCTCGCTCTCAGAATTGTCTTTTGATGTTCTTCGCTTCCACATTGGAGTATTGCATGTGAGACAATTTGATTTCTGAATTTGCCTTTTGCCCAGGTTGTCATAGAGTCATCGTGTTTATGGGATGTTACTATATTGGAACTGTTACTGTTGCTGCAAAATAATCTATTATTCTATTAAGTTTTCTGATAGAGTTAAGTTATTCCAAGTTTCTCTTTCTTTTGTTGTATTTTAACTGTCGTGTTTGAATAAATTGTGTTTTACTTAACATCAAGTAGATTGACCAATTGAATTGCAACTGGAACATAGTAACTTACGTTTACTTTTTAAAATAAGAAGAAGTTAAGGTTTAAGCCATCTTCTTAATATATTTTGACAGATTTTGGTCTAGTCTGGTCCATAGCCGATTGCTTTACTTTGTCTGTCACTTATGCTTATACTGTTTGTTGGGCATGTAATTATTCCTGTTTGGTAACTTCACCCGATTGGCACTTCATTTTCATGTAGGCATGATACTGTTACTGGCATTCCCTCCTGCACTATCCATTGAATCAGGGTTGATCACCTAGCTAAGTGGTAATGGTTGAATGGAGAATGTATCTACCTGTGTGATTACAAATTGTGTGCTGCTGGAAAAGCAGTCAAGGAGCAGGACAATCGGCGTTTCAGGCTGGAGCCCTTCATTCTGATGCTTAGACTTAAGTTGCTAGCTCTGTTCGAAGTCTGTCCTATTTAGCATGATGATAGTGCCACCCAATATGATAGAGAGTATTCTCAATGTGAAGCTGGGACATTGTCTCCACGAGGACTGTGCAGTGGTCACTCTTACCGATGCTAACGTGTAGATGCATCTGGTGCCAACAGGTAGATGAGGTTGAGGTCAAGTATGTTTTTCCTTTCGTTGGTTCCCTCATCACCTTGTCACCTTTTGAGCAGCTAGAGCCTTCAGGAACTGACCACTGAGTCAGTAGTGGTGCTGCCAAGCCAATTTTCGCGATGGACATTGAAATTCACCACCCAGTGTACGTTTTGCCCTTGCCACCCTCAGTGCTTCCTCCAAGATTGCCCAACATAGAGTCATAGGGGTTTACAGCATGGAAGCAGGACCATCAGACCAACTTGTCCATGCCACCCAGATTGTTCAATTAAACTAGTTCCACTTCCACAGATATCTTTGTGGCATCCTTAAATGCAGGTGAGGTGCCGGAGGACTGAAGGGTTGCTCATGTCGTCCCCCTGTACAAGAAGGGTAGTAGGGTGTACCGTCACGTATACCAAGGCACAGTGGAAAGCTTTGTCTTGCAAGCAATACAGGCAGATCACATAGTTAAGTAGCATAGATAGTAAATAATAGGTAAATAGAGTTAAAAACAAAAACACAGTAATAGGTAAATGTTCAGAGTTTGTGAGTCTATTCAGTATTCTAGCAACAGTAGAGTGTAACTGTTGTGGAACCGGCTGTGCATGTATTCAGGCTTCTGTACCTTCCCCCTGATTGTAGTTCTTGCCTCTCTAAATGCCTGTAGATCCTGTCTCTGAGAATCCCCTGTAATAACTTACCCACCACAGACATTAGGCTCACTGGTCTGTAGTTTACAAGCATTTGCCTGCAGCTCTTCTGAAATAATGGCACAACATTAGGCACTCTTCAATCTCTGGGTACTTCATGTGGTGGAATGCCAATTCATCAGCCAAGGGAGGAATGTTCATGCTAACCAGCAAAAGGTTTCCTGCTCATGTTTAACCTGAGACCATGAGACTTCGTGGGTTCTGCAGTCAATGTTGAGGACTTTCAGGGCAGCTCTCTGTATACAACTGTGTCACCACCTCTGCTGGGTCTGGTTTTCTTTTATTTATTTAAGGGTGTGAGCACCGATGGCTAGTCTTGAGAGAAGGAGGTGGTGATTTGCTTTCTTGAACTATTTCACTCCATCTCCTGTGGTTGACCCATAGTGCCATTAGCGAGGAAATTCTAAGATTTTGACCCAGTGACAGCGAAGCAACAGTTATATATTTTTAGCTTGAGGGTAGGAGATAGAGGATGGTGGAAGAGGGTTGTTTTTTGGACTGGAGAGATCAGTGCTAGATCACTGTGTTTGTCATTTATATAGACAATTTGGATGAGAATATTGAAAGCACAGTTAGGAAATTTTCAGATGACACCAAAATTGTTGGTACAGTGGATAGTGAAGAAGGTCATCTAAGAGTGGAATGGGATTGTGATCAGCTGGACCAATGGGCTGAGGAGTGGTAGATGGAGTTTAATTTAGATAAATGCAAGGTATTGCATTTTGGTAAGACAAATCAGGACAAGACTTAAACATTTAATGGTAGGACCCTGGGGAGCATTATCAAACAGAGAGATCTAAGAGTTCAGGTACATATTTCCTTGAAAGTAGCATCACAGGTAGACAGGATGGTGAAGAAAGCATTCGGCATGCTTGCCTTCATTGAGTACAGGAGTTGGGATATCATATTGTCACTGTGTGGGACATTGGTGAGGCCATTTTTGGAATACTGCTTACATTTCTGGTCACCCTGCTAGAGGAAGGGTATTATTAAATTGGAAAGGATGCAGAAAGATTTACAAGGGTCTTATCAGCACAGGAGGATTTGAATTATAAAGAGAAGCTCGATAGGCTGGGATTTTTTTCTTGGGGCGTAGAAGGTTGAGGGTTTTATAACCAGGGTTATAAAATCATGAGGGGCGTAGATAAGTGAATAACAACGGTCTTTTCCCTAAGGAAGGGGAGCTCAAAACTAGAGGACATAGGTTTAAGGTGAGAGGGAAAAGATTTTAAAACAATCTGAGTGGCAATGTTTTTGCACAGAGGGCGATGCGTATATGGAATGAATTGCCAGAGGAAGTGGTAAATGCAGATACAGTTACAACATTTAAAAGGCATTTGAACATGAATAGGTATATGAATAGGAAACCTTTAGTGGGATATGGGTCAAATGCAGGCAAATGGGAATAGTTTAGTTTGGGAAACCTGGTCAGTGTGGATGAGTTGGACTAAAGTGTTTCTATGCTGTATGACTCTATGACCCTATAAGTCAGTATGGTGTGTGGCTTGGAGGGGATCTTTAATGTGGAAGTTTTCCTATGTAACTGCAGCCTTTGTCCTTGTAAATAGAAGTAGTCATGGATTTGGAAAGTGCTGTCTTTGGTGAATTTCTGTTCTGCTGTTGGGGCAGGACATATCCAGGGATGGTGATGTTGGTGTCTGGGACATTGTCTATAAGGTATGATCCCATGAGTATGACTATATCAGGCTGTAGCTTCACTACTCTATGAGACAGCTCTTCTGATTTTGGCACTAGCCTCCAGATGTTGGGAAGGAGGATTTTGCAGCATCATCAGGCTAGTTTTTTGCCATTGTCTTTTCCGGTCACTTGTTTGATGCCAGCTAATCAGTCTGGTTTCAATTTCTAGTCGAGACTTCATAGCAATTGTTACAACAGAGTGGCTTGCTAGGCTTTTTCAGAGGGAAGGTGAGAGTCAACCATATTACTGTGGCTCTGGAGTGACATGTAGGCCAGGCCAGGTGAGGATGATAATTTCCTTCCCTAAAGAACATTAGTGAACTAGATGAATTTTTCTGACAATCAACATTGGTTTCGTGGTCATCAATAGATTCAAACTGCCAGATATTTTTATGAAATTTAATTTCTGCCATCTGCCTGGCAGGGTTCAAACGTGGAATATTAGTTGAGCTTATGGATTGTGATAATACAGTTAGGCATCAATCTCTTCTCACTTTCTCTGTAAAGTTACCGTCTTCAAATTTCTGTTGAAAGAGCAGAAAAGTTAAAGACCGCTGGAAGAAGTGATTATAAACCTCATAGACAAAGAACGAAAGTCCTCAGGTCCAACAAAGCAACTAGTGACTGACCATCACTGAGCAGGTGTGTGCATATGTCTGTGTGTGTATGTGTGCGTGTGCTCCAAATTGCTCCAGAGCTTGCCCTTTTCATAACCTCTGACCTATTTCCTTGTGGTGTTGCAGACCCAAAACACAGTCACTGCCAGGACCATACTGGCTGCAGTACATGAACAGGTGACTAATTCTTCTGTCATCTCAGGAGGATACAGTGGTGATCTTTGACAAAAACAGCAAAACACTTTCAAACACACTCAAGATTTGCAGACACTTCTCATTTAAAAGTTTCTGTGCATTTTAATTGCCTGCAATCAACATGCTAGGTTCTTCAGATAATACAACTGCTTGCTTTTCAAGCTTTTTTTAAAAATGTGGGCAATGCAGATTCTGGCAATATTGACCTTCTTTTACAGGCAGCGGAGTGGGTCAGTAGTTAACAGTGCTGCCTCATAGCAGCAGAGACCTTGGTTTAGTTTCAGTCTTTGTGATTGTCTGTGTGCAGTTTGCACACTCTCCATCTGTCTGCATAGGTTTCTGTTGGGTTCTCTGGTTTCCTCCAATAGTCCAAAAATGTGCAGGTTAGGTGGATTGGCCGTGCTAAATTGCCCATAGTGTTTAGAGATGTGCAGGCTACATGGATTACCAATGCTGAAAATATGGAGTTACAGGATGGGGTTGGGGGGGGTGGGGGGGGGGGGGGGGGTGATGCGGTGGAGGGATGCTCTTTGGAGGGTTTGTGTGTATTTGATGGGCCAAATGGCCTCTTTCCACATTGTGGGGTTTATATTTTATGACACTGTTTTAATGTCAGATTTCTGCCATTCACCATATTATGCTTTGAATGTTCACACCAGAATTTAATAAAATGTTAGCAAGACATCCTTATTCCAGTTCCTTTTCAATAGAATTGAACACGTCATTTGCCTCCCTAATTGACTATAAACTATAAGACCATACAAAGCAGAAACAGGTGTAGACCATTTGGCCCCTCAAACTTGCTCTGCTGATCTAACATTCCTCATGTATACTTTTTTGCCCTTTCCCGATAACTCTTGATTCCCCGAATGACCAAGAATTTATCTATCTCAGCCTTAAATTCATACAATGTCTAAGACCCCATGGCGAACAGGGGCGAGGTGTTCATTGAGGAAAGAAGAAATTCATCCTCATCCCAATCACAAATTAGCACTCCTTTATTCTGAGACCATGTCTTCTGGTCCTAGACTCTCCAGTCAAGGGAAACTTTACTCATGTTTTCTCTTCAGATACCTGCAGAAGTTTTTACAATCTGTTTGTATGTTTCCCATACGTTTCTTCTCATTCTCTATTTCATCCTGTTCAATCAATTTCATTGTCCTTTTTTGCTGAAATATAAACTGCTCCAAGTCCTCAGATTTGCTGCTTTTATTGGTCAATTTTTGTGTCCCTTTCTTGGATCCAATGGTACTAATCCTGATTTTCCTTGTTAACTATCTTCAGGTGACCTTTCTCAGACAAGGATGAAGGATTGTTGCAGTTCCTCCATATATTTGTTAAATGTTTGCTATTGTCTGTCCACTTAAGTAACAATTGCCAATTCATCATAGCTAGTTCGTACCTCATATCATCGCAGCTTCATTTATTGCTTTACTCTGTTGCTCTCTTTAATTATCCCTGGCTGCAGCAGCTGGGCAACCAACATTTCATAGGTACCTGAAAGCAGGAAAGCAAAAACCTAAGAGTGGTGAAAGGCAATGTAGTAATGTGGAAAGCAAGAGGTCCATTGTCACACCATCAACAAAGTACTCATCACATCAGATAGGACAATGAAGATTAGCTGGGGGTTGAAAAAGGGTGAGGTTATCATTCCATGGGAGTTTCAAATGTACTCACGACATTACTAAGACTGCCTGTTTTTCCCTTGGAAACATCCTCTGCCATCTTCTGCTATCTCAGCTCATCTGCTGGTGAAACTCTCATCCATCTCTTTGTCATGTCTAGACGTGACTATTACAATGTACTCCTGACTGGTGTCTGACATTTTACCCTCTGTAAACTTCTGATCATCAAAAATTGTGCTTCCCATTGCCTTAAATCTCAACAACACTGTTCATGTGTCACACCTATGCTCACTGAGCTACTGGCTCACAATTAATCCAACACTCAATTGTAAGGTCCTTATTCTTGTTCGCAAATCTCTCATTGTGGGGTCTCACCTCTCCCTGTCTTTGATCTTCAGTCCTACAACCCACCTAGGTCATTTTTTTATTCAACCTACTTTTTTAATCAACCTGTTCAGAGCTGTTATTACACATCGCTGGAGCAGATGGGACTTGAACCTGAGTCTTTTGGTCCACAACAACCCCTCAACCTACCAACGCATCTTCACTCTGATAATTCTGCCACTTATGGATCATTGAGATTAGTCATCCCCATCATTGTTAGTCATGCCTTTAGTTGCTTAAGCCTTGCATTCTTGGATACTTATACTTCTCTGCTTCTCAATTTTATTTCCTTCTTTAAGGTACTCTATAAAACTTGCTTCTTTAATCATACTTTTAGTCATGGGGTGGCACAGTGGCTCAGTGGTTAGCACTGCAGCCTTGCAGCACCAGGGACCTGGGTTTGATTCCAGCTTTGGGTGACTGTCTGTGTGGAGTTTGCACATGTGTCTGTGTGGGTTTCCTCTGGGGTGTTCCGGTTTTCTCCCATAGTCCAAAGATGTGCAGATCAGGTGAATTGGCTTGCTAAATTGCCCATAGTGGTAGGTGCATTAGTAGGGAGTAGGTGAATGGGTCTGGGTGGGTTGCTTCTTGGAGGATCAGCGTGGACTTGTTGGGCCGAAGGGAATCTTATCTAATCTGATCAGTTATTATATCAGTCTGATCAGTTTGCTCAGTGTTATCTTTTGTTTGAAAGCACCTTTGCTGTAAACTGCCTTGGACCATTTTGTTATATTAAATGCATGACTAATACATAAGCTGTCATTGATATGTGCCATCTTGCATTGGAGGCCAGTTAGCTTAGTTGGCTGGATGGCTGACTTGCAATGCAGAGTGATGCCAACAGCACAAATTCACTTCCTGCACTATTTGAGGTCCTGCCTTCTCAACTGTACCCTTCAGGTTAAACTCACCACTAGTCATCTCTCTCTAATGGAAGGAACTTAGATGACCTGTGACCCTGGCCTGCATGAAGAAGGAATATCATTAATTGTGTAGCTTTGTGTTTGGGGGATGTGCCTGCAATAGCTAAACAGCTGCAAGTCTCTGAACAATACTGAATGGTGGCTGGCAGCATTGGTAGATAGATGAGCCTGAGATGGAGGTTCTGATGTTAGGCAGCGACCCTGAGTGCCAGGAATGTTCTACTATGAGTGTGGTGTATTCCAATTCTCAAAATAGTCACGTATTTTTGTTTAGCCTAATTAAACCTGATTGAAAACTAATTTAAACCTGACAGTACATAAAAAATACAGACTTGCTCTTAATGCCAGATAATATGAAAACATTTTTCATCAAAATTCAAGAGGTCAAGCTTCAATTATTTAGGTATTTATATTGTTATGTGCTAAAACTGTGATACATTAATCTTACAAACCAAACCAACTTTTCTTCACATCTCTTAATAATGAACATATATGTTTATATTACCACAGATATCATGAGAATACATCATCAGTAAGTGTTTCCCTTTGTTTTCCCTGCCTTACAGAGCTGACACAGAACTAGTATCATAACGAGAAGGGGATGTCATAAGAATAAAGTATCATTTGTATGCATCTAAGTGGATAATTAGACCTCTTGTCATGTTGCTTCCCGGCCTTAACTGTCTTTATATGATTGTCCTTGAAGCTTTCCTGGTCCACCAAAGGACCATGCCATTTCTCGAGATGCTCACTGGCACCACTGCCGCTGTCCACCTGGATTGTTCTGTGGATGCTGATGTCTATTTTTCAAGATTTTGAACTGCAGCATTAATTTTTTTTCATCTTTAAGAGGTAGGCCACCTTTACGAAACAAGGCTGCCATTACCGCATGAACCAGAAACTTTGTTACTGGCATGACTTGTGATACAACGACTGGGCCAGCAGTGGTGTGAACAGAAGGACAGGGCTACAGGCCAAGGTGCATGTCCTAAACTAGTGCAAAAGAGGTGAATAGACCAATTTTATATCTTATGAACTTCGATGTGCAAACACATCAGAAACAGCATTGTGACCCTGGCCAAAAATATTGGGGAAATTGAATTTCGCACGTTTTACTCATTTCAGTCATCACCACAAATTTGTGAAGAAGGTATGCTTCCCTTTCTTGGTCAGAGTATTGAATACAGGAGTTGGGAGGTCATGTTGCGAGTGTACAGGATATAGTTTAGGCCACTTTTGGAAAATTGCAATTCTGGTCTTCTTTCTATTGGAAGGATGTTGTGAAACTTGAAAGGGGTCAGAAAAGATTTACAAGGATGTTGCTAAAGATTGGAGGATTTGAGCAATAGGGAGAGGTTGACTAGGCTGGGGCTATTTTCCCTGGAGCATCGGAGGCTGAGGGGTGACCTTATAGAAGCTTATAAAATCATGAGGGGCATGGATAGGATAAATAGGCAAAGTATTTTCCCTGTGGTGGGGGAGTCCACAACTAGAAGGCATAGATTTAGGGTGAGAGGGGAAAGATATAACAGAGACCTAAGGGGCACCTTTTTCACTCAGAGGGTGGTGCGTGTATGGAATTGGCTGCCAGAGGAAGTTGGGGAGGCTGGTACAATTGCAACATTTAAAAGGCATTTGGATGGGTATATGAATAGGAAGGGTTTGGAGGGATATGGGCTGGGTGCTGGCAAGTGGGACAAGATTAGGTTGGGATATCTAGTCGGCAAGTGGGGTCGAAGGGTCTGTTTCCATGCCGTACATCTCTGTGATTCTAGGACTCTAAGTAAAGTTACACTGATATGTAATTATTTTAGCAAAAAATCACTTTGGGTCATCTGCATTTTAAAATGCACTTGGAATCTTTTAAAATGTTATGTTGTTGTCTTAAGAGATTTGAATGGCCAAATATTGTTTATCAGCAATATAATTGAAATAACTGCACAGAGGCCAGTATCATATTATCAAATCACCCTTACTTACACATGCACCATACATGGACACTGACCAGTTAGCTCAGAGCCAGTCCCCAGAGTGAGAAGCCTCTAAGAATCCTGTCAGCCAGTGCTCCATAATTGGGCCAGGTTAACAGGACCAATCTGGAATCTCGTACTCAACGAAATCCACCTGACCTCATTCCAATCACTTTAGTAAAGCTTGAAGAAGAAAGATGATGTTAAACTTGAGAAAAAAGTTCCAATCTCAGTTGTGCTGTTTGGGATTCAAAATAAGTAAAGATCCTTCACCAGGAGTTAGAAAGGGTCAGCAACTCAAATATCCTTAGGAATAAAAGCAGAAGGTGCTAGAGAAACCCTCAAGTCTAGGATCATCTGTGGAGAGAGAAAAAAATTAACATTTTAAGTCTAATATTACGATTTTCTGGAACTGCCATCATAAAATTGTTGTTACACATTTCCCAGCAAAATGTTAGAAAAGTGGCATAGGTGTTCAATTATTAGATTCACAAAAAAAGTAGGTATATTGCTTACAAGCTTTTTTTATTGTGCTAATTTTTAAAAAAATTGATACCATTATTATAATACTTTTTCTGTGTAAGTTGGTTCCTGCCCTCCCCAGAGGCGATGAATGAGTTAATTTAAAACTGGACGTCAGCCATCTCTCTGGCAAATTTGTTCCGTGCAAGACTAACAGCACCATCTACTTTTGCATAATGGGTGTAATGGTAGCTGGAAGTATCACATATTGCATAAACTCATATATATTCTTTATATTTGCCAAGAAGAATAAAAAACTACTCATGACTTTGAAGGGAAGATATCTTGAATAAAAAAAACTTTTCTTCATTAATATGTTTTAACATTCTTTTATTCTTTTTAATATTTATCTGCAATTTATTTTACTTTCAGGAAATATCTAATGTGTAATGTGCACTCTGGTTGCCTCTAACGTGCCATTGCATTGTGTTCCTCGTTTGCTTATTATGTGAGCTCGGCTCCTTTGCTGGTCGATGATAAGCTGAAATTTCCATGTTCTCTGCATAATTAATCCATCTCTGCCTCTCTTCATGCCAACTCGGCTGTTATCACCAGCAGATGCCTGAATGCAAGGAATCCGCTCTTGAATTGGAGCGTATTGATATTCTAAAAAAACTGAAAATCCTTAAGTTTAAGCTGCAGATTGTTAAATGGATTAATTTTTTTCCAGCAAACCCCAGCAATCAGCCTCCTGATCGAACAGAGTAGGACAGCCACAGCAAATTGAAAGTGTGTCCTGTTTGCATAGATCACTCTGGAGGACTGGAGTTTACAAGGCAGTAATTGGCAACCCTCTTCCAATGAAATTACCATGCATTTGCATCATGTAAAAGAACTTATCATCGTGAAAAATTAAATGAGTTGCTCAGAAGATGCCTGCTGAGGGATGATAACAATTCCAAATTTCTTACTACAGTACTGGCTTTGATATAAGCTGATCACTGCGTCCAGATTATTAATACAAACACTTATCTCAGAATATCAAAGATTGAAATGCACATTCCTGAAAAAAAATCAGTAAGTTACAAAATTCTGAAAAAACTGGAAATAAATATTCACCAATAGACGTATATCACAGCATTATCTCCAGAATGAAGCTGCATTTTTGTTCCCATTCTCTCAATGATAGGCACATATTTTTGTTTAACCTAATTAAATCTGATAGAAAAGTATTTTAAATCTGACACCAGTACATAAGAATGATTCTTCTTCATGTCAGATAATATGACAATACTTTTCATCAAAATGCAAGATATCATGCTTCAATTATATAGTATTTGTCTATATTATGTTAATATATTCATACATTAATCCTCCAAAATGCACCAACGTTTCTCCACATCTCTTAATAATGTACACATATATTGTGTTATCATAGATTTCATGATAATGCATCATCTATCTATGTTTTTCTTTGTTTTTCTTTGTTTTTCTGCCATACAGAACTGACACTAGAGCTATTACGTTGTGAAATACATTTGTTTCTCAACATTTGAAAACTAATCTATCCTGAAATTGTACATTCAATACAACAGGTTTCACAAGATTGGCAATATATTAGTAGTATTTTGATTCTGTTCTTGCAACATAATACTTATGATATTCACAGCTCACAGAGCTAATATTGATACTCAGTGATGATCCTTAATTGATACTATTTAACTAGTAACTAAAATTTAAGATGAGAAAAGATTTATCCATGTGTTCACACAGGTTCTTGAAGAAAATGATTATAGCAATTACTAGGTATCTGGAAACAGTATGTGTCAAAGCACTACAATATTGATTTCTTCAAATGAAAGGCAAAGTTGATGGTTGATGGAGTACTGAAATTAAGAGACACCTGCTAACCATGTTTAACTTTATAAAACAGATTCGTAAGCTGACAATTGTGTTTGGGTAGTATTGCGGCAAGTAACACCATAATAATCTCTCGCTTCTGTTGAAAAACACCCTCTTGAGATTTGAACATGGAAGTATTTGTCCTCATTATTTCACAACAAATGTTACATGGATATTAATTTTCAAAGCTGGCTGCTAATGTAACAAAATACTATAATAATTGATTAATGTGACTCTAATTATCATGTCTTAAGCATTTACTCTTCTTATATGTAAATATCCCCTACACCACTTACTCTTCCTTTACAGAACTATTAATTTTTATATGTAATTCATTCAAGTTTGCACAAATAAAGTTCCAATTACAATACATGGATGGTATTTTAATAAAAACTGATTCAATAAAATATTCATCCTAACTTCTAGCTTTATTTAACATTAATGAAGCAATATATTTTTTGCCAAAATGATTTGTACTCACCTACAAAAATAATCACAATTTTATAACCATTTATTTTTCAAAAAAAATTAGAAAAATTAAAATGTGAACAAACTGAAATCACAGCTTTTCATTTATGTGTTTATACTTGCGTATCTGTCATTGCATTATGCCATTTGAGCATACACTGAAATAATGTAGAACCTATGTGTCAAACTTTAAAGGATATATAAGTAAATGAAAATTATATATTCATTATTATTCTTGTGTTTCCTGTAGCCAAAAGATAAAGTTCTGAGAAGGGGTAAAGACCTCAGAAAATAAAATAGAATTGTCGTTAAACTTTTGGATATCTTCCAACTATTTTTGAGAATACAGTAACTGTAACATTCAAGAACAATTCTTAAATAAATATTTAACTCTTAAAGCTCTGTTAAAATAGTTATAGCTCAATATTTTTTAAAATTAAAAATAATATAATTACACTAATTTGAAAAGCTTCCCCTGAAATGGTCAGTTTTAATTATCAGTGTGTTACCTTGATGCAGTAGCAAACCTATTGCATACTCCTCAACATTTAATGTCATAAAGAAGTAGTAGTTGAAATGATATTAAGTAATTAAGAACAAATAATGCCTAACATTGTATTTGCCTCCTGAATAATGTAATTTTAAATGAAACAGTGTTAAATGAATCAATGAATTACAACTAATGGAGGAACCTCAGGTTCTGAAAGACCATTCCAATCCAAAAAAAAGTTAAAACATTATACTGTAGCATGCAAATTTACATAGAATCCCTACAGTGCAGAAAGAGGCCATTTGACCCATTGAGTCTGCACCAACTATCTGAACAGCATCCCACCCAGACCCATCCTATCCCTATACTTCTTATGGCCAACTCACCCAGCTTACACATCACTGGACACATCAGGCAATTTAGCATTGGCAATCCACCTTACGCACATGCCATTGGAGTATGGGAGGAAACTGAAGCACCCACAGGAATCCACACAGACATAGGGAGATTGTGTAAACTCCATGGCAGTTGCCTGAGGTTGGAATCGAACCCAAGTCTCTGGCATTGTGAGGCAGCAGTGTTAACCGCTGTGCTGCCCTATACGCGTAAACTAAATAACTTTTGACATAAAACTTAAAAATACAAAGTAAATATCGAACTCTTTCCAAGTAGCTCCAGTTTGCCATTTCCCTCTTCACTCTATAGCTCCTCACCATTTCCAGTCGTCACTTCTCTCATTCTCAATGCTCTAGCTCACCACTGATTGTGGTCCTTTTGCTGGCCAACTTTCCTGGGCTGCAAGGTTGAGAGGCAGTAAATAAGAGGATCAGCAGTGATCAGGGGGGGTCAGCCAATGGGAGAGGCTACTCTAAAATATTGCTGGTCAAACCACAGGGACCTTAAGTCCTACCCAGTCTGAAATCATACTAATGTGAAACCAGAAAGCTAAACCCTAATACCCATTAAAAACATGATGTTAGATCAAAACTACCTAACACTGGGTGACCTAAAATAAGGATTTAGTGTTATTTTACTTCTGAAGTATAATTTCATTTTATGTAATGGTTTTTGTTAATTTTTTTTAAACGGAAGTCAAAAACCAGTCAATTTTGCTACATGTTTCATGCATATATACAAAATATTTGAATATAAAGGAGATTTGACATTTCAAAAGTTATTTCTGAATATAGACTACCAAACAATAAATTTGTACATTGAGAGTAATTGAATTGAAACCTTAAATCAAAATGCTGACAATTAACATTTAATTTGAAACTGCAATCCTGGTATTTTGAAAAATAAATAGCAAATACTCATACTGTTCTGTTTCTTGTAACTAACTGTATCTTGACTGAAGGCTGCATTTGTTCACCAACTATAATGTAATATTTAATTGATACATTATGTCAGACAACTTAACATACTCTTTAATTATTATTTGCCAGTATCAAGTCTTTATTCCCCAATAGAACATAGAACATAGAAAAATACAGCGCAGTACAGGCCCTTTGGCCCTCGATGTTGCGCCGATCCAAGCCCACCTAACCTACACTAGCCCACTATCCTCCATATGCCTATCCAATGCCCATTTAAATGCCCATAAAGAGGGAGAGTCCACCACTGCTACTGGCAGGGCATTCCATGAACTCACGACTCGCTGAGTAAAGAATCTACCCTAACATCTGTCCTATACCTACCACCCCTTAATTTAAAGCTATGCCCCCTCGTAATAGCTGACTCCATACGTGGAAAAAGGTTCTCATGGTCAACCCTATCTAAACCCCTAATCATCTTGTACACCTCTATCAAGTCACCCCTAAACTTCTTTTCTCTAATGAAAACAGCCCCAAGTGCCTCAGCCTTTCCTCGTATGACCTTCCTACCATACCAGACAACATCCTGGTAAACCTCCTCTGCACCCGTTCCAGTGTCTCCACATCCTTCCTATAGTATGGTGACCAAAACTGCACACAATACTCCAGATACGGCCGCACCAGTGTCTTATACAACTGCAACATGACCTCAGGACTCCGGAACTCAATTCCTCTACCAATAAAAGCCAGTACGCAATATGCCTTCTTCACAGCACTATTTACCTGGGTGGCAACTTTCAGACATCTGTGTACATAGACACCAAGATCCCTCTGCTCATCCACACTACCAAGTAGTCTACCATTAGACCAGTACCCCATCTTCTTGTTACTCTTACCAAAGTGAATCACTTCACATTTACCTACATTGAACTCCATTTGCCACCTTTCTGCCCAGCTCTGCAGCTTGTCTATATCCCGCTGTAACCTGCCACATCCTTCCTCACTGTCAACTACTCCACCGACTTTCGTATCATCCGCAAACTTGCTCACCCAACCTTCTAGCCCCTCCTCCAGGTCATTTATAAAAATGACAAACAGCAATGGTCCCAAAACAGATCCTTGCAGAACACCGCTAGTAACTGCACTCCAAGATAAACCTTTACCATCAACTACTACCCTCTGTCTTCTTCCAGCCAGCCAATTCCTAATCCAAACCTCCAACTCACTCTCAATGCCATACCTCAGTATTTTTTGCAGTAGCCTACCATGGGGAACCTTATCAAACGCCTTACTAAAATCCATATACACCACATCTACCGCTTTACCCTCGTCCACCTCCTTAGTCACCTTCTCAAAGAACTCAATAAGGTTTATGAGGCACGACCTGCCCTTCACAAAACCATGCTGACTATCCTTGATCACATTATTCCTATCCAGATGTTCATAAATCCTATCCCTTACAATTCTCTCTAAGACTTTGCCCACAACAGAAGTGAGACTCACTGGCCTATAGGTATAGGGTTATCCCTACTCCCCTTCTTGAACAAGGGAACCACATTTGCTATCCTCCAGTCTTCTGGTACTATTCCTGTAGACAACATAAAAATCAAGGCCAATGGCTCTGCAATCTACTTCCTTGCTTCCCAGAGAATCCTAGGATAAATGTCATCAGGCCCAGGGGACTTATCTATTTTCACCCTTTCCAGAATTTCCAGCACCTCTTCCCTACATACCTCAAAGCCATCCATTCTAATTAATTGTGACTCAATATTCACGTCGGCAACAATGTCCTGTTCCTGAGTGAATACTGACGAAAAGTATTCATTCAGTGTCTCCCCAATCTCTTCAGCCTCCACACGCAACTTCCCACTACTATCCTTGACTGGACCTATTCCTACCCTAGTCATTCTTTTATTCCTGACATACCTATAGAAAGCCTTTGGGTTTTCCCTAATCCTACCAACTAAGGACTTTTCATGTCCCCTCCTTGCTGCTCTTAGCTCTCTCTTCAGATCCTTCCTGGCTACCTTATCACGCTCAATCGCCCCAATTGAACCTTCACGCCTCACCTTTACATAGGCCGCCCTCTTCCATTTAACAAGGGATTCCAATTCCTTATTAAACCATGGCTCCCTCACACGACCCTTTCCTCCCTGCCTGATAGGTACATACTTATCAAGGACACTCAATAGTTGCTCCTTGAACAAGCTCCACATATCAATTGCGCCCTTCCCTTGAAGTCTACTTTTCCAAGCCACGTATCCTAAGTCATGCCTCACAGCATCATAATTTCCCTGCCCCCAGCTATAACTCTTGCCCTGCAGTGCACACTTATCCCTCTCCATCACTAGAGTAAAAGTCACCGAATTGTGATCACTGTCCCCAAAGTGCTCACCTACCTCTAGTTCTAATACCTGGCCTGGTTCGTTACCCAGAACCAAATCCAGTATGGCCTCACCTCTTGTTGGCCTGTCTACATATTGTGTCAGGAAACCCTCCTTTGGAAACCTGTACTCCCTTGGTGTTTGCCTATTACATAAACATATATAGATTCCGAAAATGTACTGAATTTCAAATCTGTGTTTCTCCTTCAAGGAAAAGAATGACACCTAATCCATGAGAAGAAAAGCAACATCCTTCAGACTAATCAAGCTTCTTACAGTCACTTTGTTCTCTCGCAGATGTCTGTCCTTTTTTTGACAGAATAATCATAGTTACAGCAGCAAAAGCTCTGAGATTACGAGTTTCCTGAAACTTGCAGTGGTATACAGCTGTGACAAATGTTGACACGGGATATTATTTTGAATTTTATATATCAGACCATGGAGTCTGATATACAGTTAAAAAAAAATTGAGGCAACATCTTAAATTTAAATCAACAAATTTGAAACACTAATTTTTTCAGAAAACTATTTCAAATCAAAATAAATTAAATACAATGAAGGAAGTGGAGTGTACATAAACAATAGTAATTCATGAAAGGAGATAAACACGTAACTAGACCAAATCATCTAGACATAATGTAAGCAGATGAAGTTCCTTCTATAATGTCCTCAAGATGGCATTGAGAAAGGATAAGAGCATAATTGTTTGCTCAACTCTCATAGGGAACATTCAGTGTGGAATCTTCTCAAGCACTGAATGACATGGGTTATGACAGGAAGCCATTACGCCATGCATGTTGCCATGCTGTATGGCAATATGTTTATGTAATTGCTTATGCCAAATTTTCCCCTCCACAATGTACCAGCATTTTATGCCACACTGTTTGTGCTTTATCTAAATGGTCATATCTCAAAGTCTATGGAGAATAATCCTAGTCAAGGAGGTCACATCTTAGTCAGGGGTGCAACATAGTAATCAAGGGAAACCTCTGACATCAGTCCAGGAGCTTGGACATGGTCGTTCCACTCTTTGGTGCAGTTAGGATCCCTTGTCATGGCCTTCCCAATTAGTTTTGGGGGAAGGTGATGTCCCTGCTCTGCACCCCCTCTGCTCATGTCTGCAAAGTGGGGCACCTAATTCCCCATGTCTGTCATTATGGGAAAATGTCACAAAGCATGCAGGTCAGCACTAGTCTGAAGAACTAGTCTAAAGTGCACAACAGGCTTTTAAAGATGATGCTGGCACTGATGCAGGAGACGCAGAAAGTGAGTAAGTACTTTTGGCTACAGTGAATGGGAGAATCAGTCTAGAATTGGATGAGATGTGCTGCATAAAGCCAGGATAAGCTAGTGAATGAGGAGAGTTTGGATGATTGAGTGAGACATCTTGCTAGCCTCCAGGGAGAGAAATCCTCTATTAAATTTGACAAAAGTGACATTTTGCCAAAATATGGTAAGATTCAGCCCATAGTTACAAGACAGAAATCCATCCAAGAGATTGAACTGAAGCCATACAGTACAAGAGCAAAGCTTAAGTAACTCATAAACAATTACAGTCCCAAGATTAGATAACACCTTCAATTCAGAGGGTGGCATTTTGTTTATGCCGTTACAAATTTTCATTAGATTTTCTTTAAAATTGAGAGACTATATTTCCAGTTTCAAAATAACACATTTGTGCCAACCTCAAGATGAAAGAACTGGAAATGTTTTGTTTTTGAGATATGAGATATTGAACTACAATGTTTGAAACAGCAAGCTACGGAAAAAAACTATTAGGAGAAACACAGATTTGAAATTCAGTACATTTCAGTACTGATTCAATTCCCACCTCAGGCGACTCTCTGTGTGGAGTTTGCACATTCTCCCCGTGTCTGCGTGGGTTTCCTCCGGGTGCTCCGGTTTCCTCCCACAGTCACAAAGATGTGCAGGTCAGGTGAATTGGCCATGCTAAATTGCCCGTAGTGTTAGGTAAGGGGTAGATGTAGGGGTATGGCTGGGTTGCGCTTCGGCGGGGTGGTGTGGACTTGTTGGGCCGAAGGGCCTGTTTCCACACTGTAAGTAATCTAATCTAATCTAATCTAATCTAATTTTATATGCAGTAGAATACACAATTTATCCAATGTGAGAAATGCATTAAACCTATTCACAAAAAGAGTATGTTAAGTTACAAAGGTTAACAAATGGTTGGTAACATTGCCTACCTGTTACCAAAGAAAACATAATTCAGTTTTATTATATTGTCAACTGCATTTTGATTTGGAATATTGGACAGCACTTTAATACTTCCAAGGCTTTATGTGAAGAAGATGCTACTTTTTAAACCTTACTTCACCATTTCAAAAATCCCATAAATGTTGTCTAGGTTAAAATTTATACTGCTCAGTGACCATAAATGTTAAATAATGTTATAATAATAACAGCTCTACTTTCTTAACAAGCCTTTCTACCTCTGTATTTACCACACAGTAAAAGTAAAATCCTCAAAGATCCCCAAAGTTGATCCCGAAGGTTCCTAACCAGACTTTTGAATATCAATTCCAGACAGTTCGTATGTTAAGCAAAAAAACTTGATAATTTATTAATAATATAGCAACATTAGCTGAGCAAAAATTAAACAACAAAGTAATCTATGCTTTAAACCCAAAATATCTTTGTTTCTAGCCCCATTCACATGAATACAGAAATAGAAATACAGTTAAGGGATATATAAGCAAAAATAATAAAACTTGCCAGATTATTTAAATGGTTTTCACGATGCATTATTCTTCAGTCACTGATAATGGTTTCTTGATTGATTTTCTGCTTTACAGTTTGCCCAGATAGAGGAAATGATACTGATAACTTAGATTTCCATTCTCTGAACTTCCATAACTTGAGAAGAGTGCTTGGACAGGGAGCTTTCGATCTTCATATTGTAGCACCAATAGCCAGATTTCTTTTCACAGAAAGCACAGTCCAAAACCCAAATCAAACTCTGATCACTGCTTGAAAGACTGACCATCTTCTCCACAAGACTGAGCATCTTCTCCCAGTTACCATGTCAACATATGTCATCTGCTTGAGTAATTTTTATATTTATTTGCTAGAACAGATACCGACCTTAGTCTATAGCCAACTTCTGCTATCAGAAACCAACCTGTAATTAACTTTCACACCTCACCTCACAAATAAACTTGTTTGGTTAATTTTTGACAAAGTTGTTACCCACATCATTTTTAGTTCACTGTAAATAGTTCACAGCTCCAAACCAAAATTAGTAACATAATATAATAATGAAATGGTAATGATGAAAACTCAGTGAGGACTCTAATAAGTTGCAATTTTGGAATACTGTATATTTATATTGTTAAAATTACACAACTTCATAACAATATGCACAATGTCATGGTAGTAGACTGGGATGGCATTGAAACAAATGTTGATATATTAATGGAATGTAGTAAAATATGATAGAATTCATCCTGCAATTTGGGAGGAAGAAGCTGGAATCAGATGTAACAATATACAATTGAGTAAATGTAACCGCAAAGATATGAGAAAGGATGTGGCCAGAGTTAATTAGTAGGGGAAGCTTAGCAGGGAAGATGGTGGAGCAACGATGGCAGGTGTTTTGGGGGCACAGCAGAAATTCATCCAAGGAAAAAGAACTATACTGAGGGAAGGATGAGGCAATCACGGCTGACAAAGTAAGTCAGAATCAGCCTAAAAAAAGATTAGTGGGAAATGAAAAGACTGGGGATCTTTTAAATGCAGAAAAAGATAACGGATAAAACAGTAAGGGGGAAAGAAGATGAAATATCAGGGTAAGCTAGCTAGTAATATAGATGGAGATTGCAAGAGATTTAGTTTTAATGGTTAAAAGGTAAGAGAGTGGCAGGTGTGGACATTGGACCACTGGAAAATGGAACAATGGAGAACAAAGAAACGGCAGAGGAATTGAATTGATAGTTTGCAATAGTCTTCATTATGGAAAATATCAGGAGCAGAGCATACCAAAACTTCACGAGAGTGAGGGACAGAGGTGAGTGTAGTAGCCTTTACTGAGGACAACGTGCTGGAGTTGAAATGTCTAAAGGTGGATAAAGTATGCAAACCAAATTGACTGCAGTGCAGCGTTCAGAGGAGATAGCTCAGGAGATTACGGTGGCATTGGTGGTGACCTTTCAAGAATCACTGGAGTCAAGCAGGGTCCCAGAGGACTGAAAAATTACTGATGTAGCAACCCTGATTAAAAATGGAGGTAGGCAGAACTCAGGAATTTATATGCGAGTTAGCCTGACCTCAGTTTTTAGTAAGATTTTAGAAATCATTATTAAAGATGAGAATGTGGAGTACTTGGAAGTACGTAGTAAAATATTGCTTTGTCAAGGGTAGGTGAGGTGCTATGCCAATCAAATCTGTTAGAATTCTTTGAGGAGTTAATTACCATGTTAGACAAAGGAGAGCAGGGGATGTGATCTATTTGGATTTCTAGAAAAGCTTCAACCAAGTGCCAGACAAGAGGTTGCTAAATAAGAGCCCACTAAGAGGCAAAGTACTGGTATGGATAACTGGCAGAAGGCAGAGAATAGGGATAAGGGGATCTTTATCAGTTTGGTAGCTGGTGACTAGTAGAGTTCCACAGGAATCCATGCTGGGACCACAACTTATTTACGACCTGGATCAGGGAACTGAGGGCATAGTTGTTAAGTTTGCAGATGACAGCAAGATAAGTGGAGGGACAAGTAGTGTTGAGGAAGGTGGGATGCTGCAGAAGGACTTAGACAGGCTAGGAGAGTGGGCAAATAGGTGGCAGATGGAATACAATATTGAAAAGTGTGAGGTTGTATATTTTTGTAGGAAGATTAGAAACATAAACTATTTTCTAAATGGGGAAAGACTGCAAAAATTTGAAGCCCAAAGGGATTTACAAGTCCTAGTTTAGAATAGTATTAAAGTTAACATGCAGGATTAGTTGACAATCGAGAAGGCAAATGAAATGTTTGCATTCATTTCATGAGGGCTAGAATATAAAAGTAGATGTTATGGACTAAGCCAGACCACTCAAAACATTCTTAAGCAGGCAGCTCAGACCATAACTTTGCAATTTGTTTCGGTAAACGTACAGTGAAAATTACCTGGATTAAGTTAGCTAGGTTGACTACTATATTTTAAATACTGGATTAGTGGTGCTGGAAGAGCACAGCAGTTCAGGCAGCATCCACAAGCAGCGAAATCGACGTTTCGGGCAAAAGCTACTATATTTTAAAGCAGACAAACATGTATTTGCAAAATTACACAATGAAACACAAAGAGCAGAATAAAGAACCCCTACAGAACTCAACCTATCCAACTAGACTTAATTATGCTGTTCCGAATATACACAACAGTCCCAATATGCAAACTCCCTTTAAAAACTGGTATAACTGGAACACATGCTTACAGGTTGAGGTTGAAGGGCAGAGAGAGAGAGAGAGTTTCCACACAGCTCCCTGTTGAACTTCCAACCAGTTCAAGACTGAACTAAATGATTCAGCTCAGCTGGAGACCTGACCACTCCCCCTTTTTAAACAGGTCACTTCTAAAACATGACCACTTTGGCCTGTTTACATATAAACAAAAGGCCTCTCAAAATCCTTTTCATCTCTGGACCAAACCAGACTGATCGAAGCTCGGCCTGGTTTATTACCCGTCTGAAAAAAATCAAAGACAGAGTATCCTTGAGCCAAGGAACAGCTTTTAGAGAAAAAGGGGACTAGCTTTGTGACACAGTGATGCATAGCATGGCATAGTGGCTCGGTGGTTAGCACAGCTACCTCACAGCACCAGAGATCTGTGTTCAATTCCACCCTCAGGTTGTCTGTGAGCATTTGCACATTCTCCCTTTGTTTGTGTGGGTTTCCTCTGGGTGCTCCAACTTCTTCCCATGTCTAAAGATGTGCAGATTACACAAGTTGGCCATTCAGAATTACCCACAGTGAACAGGCTTAGTGGATTAGCCATGGGTAATGGTGGCTTTGAGTGGGATGCACTTTGGAGGGTTAGTGTGGATTTTTGATGGGCTTAGTGGTCAGCTCCCACACTGTAAGGGTTCTATGAAATACTCCTGAGGCTATATAAGGCTGTAGTCCAATATCATTTGGAATAATGTGAACAATTTGGGGCCTGGTATCTAAGGAAAGTTGTGCTAGACTTGGAGGAGATTTGCAGAATGAGCCCGGGTATGAGGGCTTGTCTTATGATAAGCTGAGGACTCTGGGTCTGTATTTGATGGGATTTAGAAGGATAAGAGGGGAATCTCTTTGAAACTTACTGGATACTGAGAGGCCTGATTAGAACAGATGTGAAGAAAATGTTTCCACTTATAGGAGAGATTAGGACCTGAGGGCACAGCCTCAAAGTGAATGGGCCATCCTTTGAAACTAAGGTAACAAGGAATTTCTTCAGCCAGACACTGGTTAATATTTGGAACTTATTTCTTTGGCCAATTTGTTGAGTGTCTTTATGATTGTGAAAGGTTCCTGATTAGAAAGGGAATCAAGGGTTACAAGGAGAAAAGGATTGAGAAGTACATCAGTCTGGAGGAGACTTGATGAGTCAAATTATCTCATTCTGCTTCTGTATCTTCTTGTCTTATGGTCTAAAGTTTAATATAACTTACTCAGCATAGGCCACAAAATCTCCATAACATGTTAATTGTAATAAGTTTTGAAGGGGGAGGATACAATTTATTGGCATGTGCACTTCCTATTGAAAGTCCACCCTGGGCTACAATATTATAAAATTATCCATAGGCACTTTGTTCCCAGTGCTAATTCCAACTCAAGTCCCCAACCCAGAAGATTGTGGATCAAATTCTCACTCCACAGACATTATCATGTACTGTAGAGTGACAGTTCAATGTTGCACTAAAGGAATGCTGTGTTGCTTTGGCTTTGGAAACATTCTCAGGTGAATTTATAATATCCAATGGCACTTTTCAAAGCATGGCAGTCTAATTTTCCCAACAGCTTTGGCAGCATTTGTCCCCCTAGTACCAAAAACTAATTGTATAATCCTGACTGTTTGGGATCATGATGTGCACATGTTAATTTTTGTGCTCCATGCATTATTACAGTGACTATAATTCAAAGGTGTATTGAGAAGTCCTGAGGTTAAATAAATTTAGGTTCATTCTTTACTTACTTTGGAGTTCTGGAAATTGCAAGAGGGAAAGAATTATTCCTAACTCCATGAATTTAAATACGTTACGTAAATAATAAACTGTTAGGTAACATAACCTCCTGACTCCCCAAAGCCTGTCTACCGTCTGCAAAGCACAAGTCAGGATTATGATGCAATACTCTCCACTTGCCTGGAAGAGTGTAGGCCCAACAACACACAAAAGGCTTGACACCATCCAGGGCAAAACAGCTCACTTGATTGGCACTACACCCACAAGCATCCACTTCTTCAGAGGCAGCATTGTGTACTATCTACAAGTTGCACTGCAGAAATTCACCAAATATCCTCTGATAGCATCTTCCAAACCCACGACTACTTCCATCTAGCAGGACAAGGGCAGCAGATATAAGAGAACATCACCACCATCAAGTTCTCCTCCAAGCCACTCACCATCCTGACTTGGAAATATATCACTGGTCCTTTACTGTCATTGAGTCAAAATCTTGGAATAACCTCCCAAAAAGCAATGTGGGTTAATCCACAGCAGACAGCTCACCACCACCTTCTCAAGGGTAACTGGGGACTGGTAATAAATATTGGTCAGCCAGTCATGTCCACATCTCACAAACTAAAAAAACTTTTTAAAAAATGTACTCAGCAGTACCATCCCACCAGACAAGGGATATGTTTAGTCCATTTTGTGAAAGCCAACTTGGGTCAGGAACTGATTTGATAGCACTTTGAACTGATGAAAAGAAATGTGGTAGCAACAGTCTCCAATTTGCACTTGATAGTGAATTCGACTCCATGTTAGGAGTGAAACCTTGCAAAATATTGGTCAAAAATAATCGTACAAACACTACCTTTTTGAGGTTCAATTAAGGTAGGCATTTAGAAAACATGAAAAGGAAAGATGAAAAATAATACTCTTTATTTCATGATGTCCTCATGGTACCAATACAACATTATTATGTTTAAGATCATGGCTTTTATCAGATAATGCTTTTGAATATGATGTCATTTCCTGTTCAAACTATTAGGATGGAAGTATCTCCTTGCTCTGTACCAGCTATGAAGAATCAAAGTGAAATTAATTTGGACAGTCTCCATTCAATTGCTAGTGCACATAAGACCATGTCATAACTCATCACTAACTGCCCATTAAATTGGCAGTGTCTCCAAACTGGGTCATAAGGGTGACTCGTGGGAGACCAGTCCCATGCTAACAACTTGCATCATTTTCCATTCCACTGCTCAGTTAAAAAAGAAGAGACTGATATATCATCAAACAACCAATTTGTGGAAGATAATTCAAGCAGTAATTCAGCAGAGGAGAAAATGAGGACTGCAGATGCTGGAGATCAGAGTCAAGAGTGTGGTGCTGGAAAAGCACAGCAGGTCAGGCAGCATCCGAGGATCAGGAGAATCAACGTTTCAGGCTGATGAAGGGCTGATGCCCAAAACATCGATTCTCCTGTTCCTCGGATGCTGCCTGACCTGCTGTGCTTTTCCAGCACCACATTCTCAACAGTAATTCAACAGACTTAATGGTACCACCCAATGAAAATGTGATTTTGATATGGAGAGTGTGAATTTCTTTGGACACTTCAGATGTTGAAGGGTCTCCATTGGGGTCATGATAAATTTCAAACTGTAATGCTGATTTAACATGCATTTAAAAAAAAGGCATCAAGCTAGTAAATGAGGTAAAGCCTACACTAAGAACAGTCATCCAGAAACTTGTTAAATAGCTGATTGTACCTCATATTACCTGTAAGTGCTCAATAAAGTGGCTGCATGGCAGTTTGGTGGCTAGAATGAATACTAGTCTTTTCACACAACAATAACCAGTTGTTTAAGTAAACATTACACTGATGACAAGTTATTTAAAGCGATGCTTTCTATTTCATGTTGATTGCTGTTGGAGCTGTAAAGAGTTTTGTAAAACGTTGGGGAATCTTCTAAGATATTTATATGCTCAAGCAATTTTTATTCAGAAATTCTTTCTGACTTTTCCAAAGAGGTGAAATGCTGTTCTACTCCACTTTATTGGACACAACAATGAGGAATGGGGGTACATGAGGCCAGTAAACACCAACAGTGGGACAGAGGGTCAGTAGGTGAAGTGATGTGTATCATGTGTATACGACATTTCTCCTCCTTTAGGAATTCCACTGCTTTATTTGAGAAACTGTGCACTCTCTCATTTGCAAAGTTACACTGTGTGCCATCCAGTGTGCCTCCAATTGCAGAAGAAGACCATATACACCAGTCCATAAAAAGTGTGACTAATCAGCACTTCAGCACTTCTAGGCAAGTGTAAATTATGGTTACTCTGCAATTAAGACCAAAATAATGAGCTTGTTTCAGATATTCAAACAAACTGTATTAGCATAGGACACATTCAATATTTGCTTTCAGTCTTAGGATAAAACAAGCCCCGTTATGCTTCATAATTTACAATTCACAATATACCATAGCACTAATTAGGCCTGAGACATGTTCAGAGCCCTGGACCTGGCTCTGAAGGGTGATTCTCAAATGTAGAAGGCAGCCATGAAGGTATTTGCTGTTGCTTTGTTGCAGGCAGGGAAGCAGAGGGTCAAGCACTTCACAGTCCAAACAAGTACCCAAGTAGTCACCAATGGGCTATCCCATCGCTTTGCTCGAGTAGTGACAATATTTCCAATAAGATTATCTCAGTTTGACTTACCTTAGTGTTTCAAGAGCAACATTCAGCAACAACATTAAGGAACTCTCTGCTGAGCTCCTGATATCTGTGAACTGAGGTCTCCAAGAACATTAGTTCTACCTGTCCTTACCTCTAAAAGTTGCATTCAGTCTCTGTCCAGCATGTTAACAACGAGTCGAATAGCAAGTTAATTGGAGGCATGGGTTTGCCAAATAGCCCATCTCCTACCCTTATTTGGAAACTGTAACACAAGCCTCAGCACACTGAAATGAGATCTGATGGTGCAATGTATTGAAAGTACACTGCACCCAACCTGTTCCCAAGCCCCCTTATAAATATCAAATGTGAACTTTTCCAAACTCCTGGGAATATCCAGGGAGGTCATTTGGGTGGAACTGAGAAATAAGAAAGGGGTGGTCTCTTTATGGGGATTGTACTATAGTCAGTGAGAAATTGAGAAACAAACTTATAAGGAGATTTCAGTTCTCTGTCAGAATAGTAGGATGGTTATGGTAGGGATTTTAACTTTCCAAACATAGACTCAGATTACCAAAGTGTTAAGGGCTTGGATGGAGAGGAATTTATTAACTATGTAGAAGGAAATGTTTTGATTCAGCATATGGAAATCCCTACAAGAGAATGTACAAAACATGACCTACTCATGGGAAATAAGGCAGGGTAGGTGACTCAGCTGTCAGTGAGGGAGAACTTTGGGGCCAATTCTATTAGTTTTAAAATAGTGATGGAAAACAATTGACTGGATCTAAAAGTTAAAGTCCTAAATTGGAGGAAGGACAATTTTGATGGTATTAGGCAAGAACTGTCAAAAGCTGATTGGAGACAGATGTTTACAGGTAAAGGGATGGCTGGAAAATGGGAAGACTTCAAAAATTAGATAGCAAGAGTCCAGAGACAATATGTTCCTGTTGGGGTGAAGGGCTAGACTGCTGGATGCAGGGAATTCTAGATGAGAAATTAAGGTTTTGGACAAGAATTAGAAGGAAGCAAGTGTCAGGCATAGACAGCAGGGACCAAGTGAATCCTTAGAAGAGTATAAAGCCAGTAGGAGTACACTTAAGAGGGAAATCAGTAGGCCCAAAAAGGGATATGAGGTAGCTTTAGCAAATAGGGTTAAGGATAATCCAAAGGGATTCTACAAAGGGCAAAAGAGTAACTAGCAAGGCTGCCTATGTGTGGAGCAGCAGGGGATCATAGAAAGATGTAGGAGCAACAGGATGATGGTGATAGGAGATTTTAATTTTCCCAACATTGACTAGGATTCACTTAGTTTTAGAGGATTAGATGGAGCAGAATTTGTAAGGAGCATTCAGGATAGTTTTCTAGAGCAGTATGTAAGTAGTCTAACTCATGAAAGGGCATTACTGGACCTAGTGTTAGGAAATGAGCCCAGCCAGGTGGTTGAAGCTTCAGTGGGGAATTACTTTGGGAATAGTGATCACAATTCCATAAGTTTTAGGATACTCATGGATAAAGATGAGAGTGGTCCTAAAGGAAGAGTGCTAAATTGAGGGAATGCCAACCATACCAAAATCCAGCAGGAGCTGGGAACTGTAAATTGGGATCAACTGCTTGAAGGGAAATTCACATTCAATATATGGGTGGCTTTTAAAGAGATGTTGATTAAAGTTCAGGAGAGATATGTTCTAATGAAAATGAGGCATAGAAATGGTAAGATTGGGAAACCATGGATAACAGGTGAAATTGTGAGACTAGATAAGAGGAAAAAATATGCGTACATAAGGTCTAAGCATACTGAAGTCAGATGAAGTTTTGGAAGAATATTGTAGGACCAATCTAAAATGAGGAATTAAGAGAGCTAAGAGAGGTCATGAGATATCCTTAGTGAACAGGGTTAAGGAAACCCACAAAGCCTTTTATTCATGCATAAAGAACAAGAGGGTAATGAGAGAAAGGGTGGGCCACTCAAAGACAAAGGAGGAAAGATATGTGTGGAGACAGAGAAAATGGGTGAGATCCTTAACAAGTACTTCAGTTGATGAAGGGCTTCAGCCCAAAACATCAATTTTCCTGCTGCTCAGATGCTGCCTGACCTGCTGTGCTTTTCCAGCAACACACTCTCAACTCTATCCCAAGTTACTGAGGGAAGCGAGAGAGGAAATAGCTCGGGCTTTAACAGATATCTTTGCAGCATCCTTGAAAATGGGGGAGGTCCCAGAAGACTGGAGAATTGCTAATATTGTCCCTTTGTTTAAGAAGGGTCGCAGGTAATCCAGGTATTTACATATCTGTGAGCCTGACATCAGTGGTAGGGAAGCTACTGGAAAAGATGCTAAGGGTTAGGATATATACTGATTTGGAAGAAATTGGACTTATCAATGATAGAAAGCATGCTTTTGTGTAGGGAAGGTCATGTCTTACAAACCCAGTAGAATTCTTTGAAGAGGTGATAAAGTTGATTCATGATGGAAGGGATGTAGATGTCATATACATGGACTTTAGTAAGTATGAATAAGCTTCCCCAGGGTAAGTTGATGAAGAAGGTGAAGGCACATGGGGTCCAGGGTGTTCTCGCTAGATGGATAGAGAACTGGTTAGGCAGCAGGTGACAGAGAGTTGTAGTGGAAGGGAGCTTCTCAAAATGGAGACAAGTGGTCAGTGGTGTCCCAAGGGATCTGTGCTGGGACCGCTGTTGTTTGTAATATACATAAATGATCTGGAGGAAGGTATGGTAGTCTGATTAGCAAGTTTGCAGATGACACTTAGATTGGTGGAGTAGCAAATAGTGAAGGTGACTGTCAGAAAATATAGCAGAATATAGATAGTTGGAGAGTTGGGCAGAGAAATAGCAGATGGAGTTCAATCCAGACAAATGCGAGGTGATGCATTTTGGAAGATGTAATTTCAGAGTGAACTAGACAGTAAATGGAAAAGTCCTGGGGAAAGTTGATATACAGTGAGATCTGGGTAAAAGTGAGTTCTGCAGATGCTGGAAACCAGAGTTTAGATTAGAGTGGTGCTGGAAAAGCACAGCGGGTCAGGCAGTATCCGAGGACCAGGAAAATCAACATTTCGAGCAAAAGCCCTTCATCAGGAATGGAGGCAAGGAGAATCCAGGGTGGAGAGATAAATGTTGGGGGCTGAGGGGGGGGGGAGGGGGGGGAGTGGAGCGGGGGTGGTGGCTCGGGAGAAGATAGCAAAGAGTACAATAAGTGAATGGGGGTGGGGATGGAGGTGAGAGGTCAGAGAGAAGGGTGGGAGAATTTAGGAAAGAGTATAGCAGGTGAATGGAGGTGATAGGTCAGAGAGGAGGGTGGAATGGATTGGTGGGAAGGGAGATTGGCAGGTAGGACAGGTCATGAGGATGGTGCTGAGCTGGAAGGTTGGAACTGGGGTAAGGTGGGGGGAGGGGAAATGAGGAAACTGGTGAAGTCCACTTTGATGCCCTGGGGTTGAAGTGTTCCGAGGTGGAAGATGAGGCGTTTTTTCTCCAGGCATTGGGTGGTGAGGGAGCGGCGGTGAAGGAGGCCCAGGACCTGCATCTCCTCGGCAGAGTGGGAGGAGGAGTTGAAATGTTGGGCCACAGGACGGTGAGGTTGATTGGTGCAGGTGTCCTGGAGATGTTCCCTAAAGCGCTCTGCTAGGAGGCGTTCAGTCTCCCCAGTGTAGAGGAGACCGCATCGGCAGCAACGGATGCAATAAATGATATTGGTGGATGTGCAGCTGAAATCTGGGAGATCTGGGTGTTCAGATCCATTGTTTCCTGAACATGGCAATGCAGGTCAATAGATTGGCCAAGAAGGCATATGGCATGCTTTCCTTCATTGGACAGGGTATTGAGTACAAGAGTTGGCAGGTCATGTTACAATTGTATGAAACTTTGGTTCAGCCACATTTGGAACACAGTGTACAGTTCTGGTTACCACATTACCAAAAGGATGTAGATGCTTTGGAGAGGGTGCAGAGGAGGTTCACTAGGATGTTGCCTGGTGTGGAGGGTGTCAGCTATGAGGAGAGGTTGAGTCGATTAGGATTATTTTCATTGGAAAGAAGGCAGTTGAGGGGAGACCTGATTGAGCCCTACAAAATCATGAGAGGTGTAGACAGGGTGGATAGCAAGAAACATTTTCCCAGAGTGGAGGATCAATTACTAGGTGTCATGGGTTCAAAGTGAGAGGGGAAAAGTTTAGGGGAGATATGTGTGGAATATTCTTTACGCAGATAGTAGTGGGTGCCTGGAATGCATTGTCAGTGGAGGTGGTAGGGCCAGGAATGATAACATCATTTAAGATTTGGAGATGCCGGTGTTGGACTGGGGTGTACAAAGTTAAAAATCACACAACACCAGGTTATAGTCCAACAGGTTTAATTGGAAGCACACTAACTTTCGGAGAGACGCTCCTTCATCAGGTGATAGTGGAGGGCTCGATCGTAACACAGAATTTATAGCAAAAATTTGCTGTGTGATGTAACTGAAATTATACATTGAAAAATTGATTGTCTGTTAAGCCTTTCATCTGTTAGAATACAGTGATAGTTTCACTTCTTTCATGTGTAAATCACAAAACCCTTTTTTTTAAAGTCACATTCTTGGGTTAGCTGTTAACAATGGTGATAGCTAGACAATATGTTGAAGGTGTTAGCCCCCTGTGTTCTCTGTCTATGACCTGATGTTTAGATTGATTCTAATCTAAAAAGTGAGCTAACAGAGTTTTACATAAATTCATGCAGTTTTTGAGCAAAGTGCAATGTAACTCTGCAAGTACAAATTCACCACACAAAATATATGTGTGCATGTGGGTCTTTGTCTGTCTGTGTGTGTGTGTCTGTCTGGGGTGGGGGTTGTGAGTGTGAGAATGTGTGTGTGTGTGTATAGTGAGTGCAGAGTGTCTTAAGTATGTGAGGGGGTGCATGTGTGGGAGTGTGTGTGTCTATAAGGGTGTGTGTGGGTGTCTGTGTGCGCGTCTGTGTGTACCTGTGTCCATGTGTATGTGAGAGTGTGTGTGTGTAGGAATATCTGTGTGTGTGTGTGTGTGTGTGTGTGTGTGTGTGTGTGTAGTGCAATGGTGATCACCTGTAATGTGACATGAACCCAAGGTCCCTGTTGAGGCCCTCCCTATGGGTACCGAACTTAGTTATCAGCCTCTGCTCGGCCACTTTTCGCTGCTGCCTGTCCCGAAGTCCGCCTTGGAGGATGGTCACCCGAAGGTCCGAGGCTGAATGTCCTGGACCACTGAAGTGTTCTCCAACTGGGAGGGAACCCTCCTGTCTGTTGATTGTTGTGCGGTGCCCATTCATCCGTTGTCATAGCCTTTGCTCGGTTTCCCCAATATACCATGCCTCTGGGCAACAACTGATTTAAGATGCATGAATGGGCAGGGAACAAAGGAATACAATACAATGACAACATTTAAAATGCATCTGGATGGGTTTGGAGAGATATGTGCAAAATGATGGCAAATGACGTAGATTTATATAGGATATCTGGTCGGCATAAACGCGTTAGACCAAAGGTTTGTTTCTATGCTGTACAGCTCTATGACTCTATCTGTGAGTCTAAATATTTAAACCCAGTCCAATAAATATGCCATGCCCTTTAAATACTGTAAGATTCAGGTTGTTTCAATTTTCTATATTTGATCAGTTGTTGTCTGGGCCTATGTTTTCAAATTTAGGGTAGGGTGTTGCATTGGCTGATTGGGCTATTATCAAATCAATGTGTTATGGTGCACACAGGGTCACTCGTTTTCACCAGCTGCAGAGTCTGCCTTCAGGTAAGTTTTTCAACATTATATACATGATTTTGACAACCTTAGTATTTTTTTTCATATTAAGTGAATTTCAAAACTGTCGCATGGTCTGCTTTTAATCTTCATTCTCGTCATTTGTTCGTGGGTTCTTCTGATGCAGGTGGATCGCCCATGGTAGCAGAAATTAACCCTTAATTGACCACTTAGATGATTCATGTAGTCAGCCAGTAGTGACTGTGCTGCCAATTTTCCTGATGATGTTAATATGGCATGATGGGCTTCTTTCATTATTTTATCAGTCCACCCAGCTTTCCATTGCTAGAGGGCTAGGAATATTCCGCTTATATTAATATTTTCAAGTAAATACTTTGCATTCAAAATTGAACTGTTTAACATTGTATTGTAGTTGACACTTTCTCAGGCCTCGTGCCAGGATGCAGTTTTTCAATGCTGAAATTTTAAATACAACCTTCCCTCCAGCACACATAGCTCACTTATAAATATTTTTCAAAATACTAAAAGAAATAAAATAAACCTGTTTTTTTCAATAATTTGGAGAAGGTTCATTCAAAAATGTAAGTATTTCTATACGAATATTGTCTTTAGTGTGCAATGTCTGCTCAGAATGGCTCCCGAGCTACCTGTAAGCAAACTACGCCCTCCGAAAGATTCAAGAGTCTCCCAAAGGAACAGGTGGAAATGCTTGAAATAACAACCATGATTTGGAGATGCTGGTGTTGGACTGGGGTGTACAAAGTTAAAAATCACACAGCACCAGGTTATAGTCCAACAGGTTTAATTGGAAGCACACTAGCTTTCGGAGAGACGCTCCTTCATCAGGTGATTGTGGAGGGCTCGATCGTAACACAGAATTTATAGCAAAAATTTACAGTGTAATGTAACTGAAATTATACATTGAAAAATTGATTGTCTGTTAAGCCTTTCATCTGTTAGAATACAGTGATAGTTTCACTTCTTTCATGCGTAAATCACAAAACCCTTTTTTTTAAAGTCACATTCTCGGGTTAGCTGTTAACAATGGTGATAGCTAGACAATATGTTGAAGGTGTTAGCCCCCTATGTTCTCTGTCTATGACCTGATGTTTAGATTGATTCTAATCTAAAAAGTGAGATAACAGAGTTTTGCATAAATTCATAAATTACATAAATACATAAATTTTTAAAATAAATTCATTCATTCTCACACTCACAACCCCCACCCCAGACAGACACACACACACAGTAAGACAAAGACCCACATGCACACATATATTTTGTGTGGTGAATTTGTACTTGCAGAGTTACATTGCACTTTGCTCAAAAACTGCATGAATTTATGTAAAGCTCTGTTATCTCACTTTTTAGATTAGAATCAATCTAAACATCAGGTCATAGACAGAGAACACAGGGGGCTAACACCTTCAACATATTGTCTAGCTATCACCATTGTTAACAGCTAACCCGAGAATGCGACTTTAAAAAAAAGGGTTTTGTGATTTACACTTGAAAGAAGTGAAACTATCACTGTATTCTAACAGATGAAAGGCTTAACAGGCAATCAATTTTTCAATGTATAATTTCAGTTATAACACACTGCAAATTTTTGCTATAAATTCTGTGTTACGATCGAGCCCTCCACTATCACCTGATGAAGGTGCGTCACTCCAAAAACTAGTGTGCTTCCAATTAAACCTGTTGGACTATAACCTGGTGTTGTTTGATTTTTAACTTTGAAATAACAACAGCTACTTAATTTTTAACCTATTAAATTCTGCTATGTTTAACAATTAAAGTCAAGATCTTGTAGTCCAATGAATTAATTGATTTATTAATTTGGTAAGAATATTGTATTTTGGCATAGACATTATTCATACCATGTACCGTATTTCTCCATCTCTTATCACATATAGATTTGAGTGCTGTACAGATTCACAAGAATAAAGTTCTTATTCCCTGGAATCATACATATAGAACACAAACTTTGGGACTATCTTCCCTAGAGGAGAGAATGTTGAGAGAAGATTTAATAGAAGTATTCAAAATCATGAGGGATCTGAACAAGATGCATTGCAGAAACTGACCAAGACTACTTAGACACCACCTTCTAAACACACAAACACTACCATCTAGGCGGCGGACAGATAAGAGCAGCAGATACATGGAAACACCGTCACCTGCATGTTCTCCTAACCACTCATTACCCTGACTTGGAAATATATTGCATTTCCTTCAATATCCCTGGTTCAAAATCCCTCATTTCTCCCTAACAGTATTGTCAGTCTACATACTGTGGTGGCTCAAGAAGGCAGCTCACCCCACCTTCTCAAAGGCAACTAGGAACTGGTAATAAAATGCTGGTCCAGGCAGAGACAGTCACATCCCATGAATGAATAAAATACTGTTTACATTCCCCTTCTGACATTCACCTTCAGCTTATTGTTTAATTGTCATGGTATCATTCCCTCTTTTCTAACTAATCCATTTCTTGTACTCAAAATTCCAGACTATGCTCGCAAGGCAGGAGGGTGTGCAAATGCAGCAAATGACCACTGGTCTCCAGTGATCACCATTTTAACAGTCATAACTAATGCATGCCAACCTGGTCTACTGTAGAGAAAATGCTGCTTCAGGATAGTGTAAATGCTATCAACAACATGCTGTGAAGGGCTTTCTGATGGACTTGTGTTCAGACATGTCAGGAGAAGCAATCTTTGCTGATAGACCCTGTGTTGAGATAAAACTTCCTTCAAGCTGGAGCCATGTCTGATACTCTCTATCCTGTGCACAACATGGCTGAGGTAAAGGCTACTGATGTTGCACTCATCAAAGAACCAAGGTTGAGCATTTTATCTGTTAGTATTTTCCTGCCCACGTGAGCCTACAGATCACTCAAATTTTTATTTCTTCTGCATGGACCTTCAAGGCCTATGCGTGGCAGTATTTTTCAAAACTGGAAGTCAAAGCATTGTCAGGCCAATCAGAAAGTGCAGACCTTTGAAGCAGCTGCACAATCACTTACCTTAGAGGCCAACCTTCATCACTGGGTAACTTGACTCAAAACATTAATTCTGTTTTTCTCTGTACAGATGCTGGCAGATCTGCTGAGTGTCTCCAGCACTTTTAAATTCAGATCTCCAACACCGACAGTTCTTTGCTTTATTTCATCTTTGAGGGCACAGTTGGAACAGAGGGCACAGAGGGCTCTGAGGAATTGGATATTTTGAGCTCTTAATTCCAAAGTATGCTCTTTAAAAGAACTGCTCCAGAGACAAGATATTGCCAAGTTTAAATTCAGTGACTGGCTGGCAAAAATTCTGTGTGGGAGCAGTAAATTGTAATACTCAAAGGTGTCAAAGAAACTTTAAGTTTGGACTGTGGTTGTGTTGTGACTACTAAGATGATGAGCATTTGGTGACCCCTGATCAACAGAAACCAATCCTGAGAAGAGTATGTGTTTTTCCTCTTGAAGAATTCACAAGAACAATGGTTAAAAAGTCAGTTTCAACTCTATAGTAGACAAACAGGAGGCTGGAAGAATACAGCAAGCCAGGCAGAATCTGGAGGTGAAGAAGTCGATGTTTTGGGCCAAGACTCTTTACCAGGATTCAACTCCAGAGCAAGAACTTTTGGGATTGAATACTCTTGTGCCTTGGTTGAAGTGTTAGCATCCTGTGATGGTCACAGTCTCCGAATAACACCTGTGTCAAAGATTGTTCCTCACTCTGAGTGCTGTAACCCAGCTAAGAAAATACATCAGCACCAAGGAACTTCAATCAGCCTAAAAAATTAAGAATCTCAATATTAATTTTTAATTACCAATGTCTATACTACAAAATCAGTACCACTGTAACAGCTACAATATACTTCTCAAGAACGACTTGGAGAATGATCCATTTATCCTTTTCTCAAACTTATATCTTTTTTGGTTGCACTTATTTTATGCCCATGGGTGTGTAACACTATGAATTCATAGAATTATGTAATACAGAAGATGCCCTACAGCCTATCTGGTCTATACCACCAAAAATAAACAAAATCTACACTGGTTGCACTTGCCAGCACTCGGCCCATAGCGTTGAATGTTATGATATTTCAAGTGCTTATTCATTTACTTTTTAAAGTAAAGTTGTGACATTACCCTGCTCAACTATCCTCCCAGGCAATGAATTCCAAATACCTACCCCCTCGTAAAAGTGTTCTTCCTTGTAACCTTACATTCTTTTCGCATTTACTCAATAATAAATTCATTCTTTGTTACTGGAAGACCTGAAAATCTTACTAACTTGGCTCCTTTCTAAAGTGTAAATTCATTTGACTGAGGAGAAAGGTATCCAGAAGGCTATTCTTCATTAATTAACCTTACTGCAACCATAGGAGGGGGTGGGAGATTAAAGAAGGGGAGCCAGTTATTCCTTCCTCATTAGGGAGCTCAATAATTTATCAATCCAGTCTGAAACCATAATAGACAATAGACAATAGATGCAGGAGTAGGCCATTCTGCCCTTCGAGCCTGCACCGCCATTCAATATGATCATGGCTGATCATTCCTAATCAGTATCCTGTTCCAGCCTTATCTCCATACCCCTTGACTCCACTATCTTTAAGAGCTCTATCCAATTCTTTCTTAAAAGAATCCAGAGACTGGGCCTCCACTGCCCTCTGGGGCAGAGCATTCCACACAGCCACCACTCTCTGGGTGAAGTAGTTTCTCCTCATCTCTGTCTTAAATGGTCTACCCCGTATTTTTAAGTTGTGTCCTCTGGTTCGGCACTCCCCCATCAACGGAAATATGTTCCCTCCTGCCAGAGTGTCCAGTCCTTTCATAAGCCTATACGTTTCAATCAGATCCCCTCTCAGTCTTCTAAACTCAAGGGTATACAAGCCCAGTCGCTTCAGTCTTTCCGTGTAAGGCAATCCTGCCATTCCAGGAATTGACCTCGTGAACCTACGCTGCACTCCCTCAATAGCCAGAATGTCTTTCCTCAAATTTGGAGACCAGAACTGTACACAGTACTCCAGGTGTGGTCTCACCAGGGCCCTGTACAGCTGCAGAAGCACCTCTTTGCTTCTATACTCAATCCCTCTTGTTATGAAGGCCAGCATGCTATTTGCCTTCTTCACGACCTGCTGTACCTGCATGCTTGCCTTCATTGACTGGTGGACAAGAACACCCAGATCTCTCTGAACAGCCCCTTTACCTAATTTGATACCATTGAGGTAGTAATCTGCCTTCCTGTTCTTGCCACCAAAGTGGATAACCAGACATTTATCCACATTAAACTGCATCTGCCATGCATCTGCCCACTCACCTAACTTGTCCAGGTCACCCTGTAATCCCCTAACATCCTCATCACATTTCACCCTACCACCTAGCTTTGTGTCATCAGCAAATTTGCTAATGTTATTGCTGATACCATCTTCTATATCATTTACATATATTGTAAAAAGCTGCGGTCCCAGCACGGATCCCTGCGGTACCCCACTGGTCACTGCCTGCCATTTCGAAATGGAGCCGTTAATCACTACCCTTTGTTTCCTATTAGCCAACCAATTCTCTATCCAATCTAGTACTTTGCCCCCAATCCCGTGCGCCCTAATTTTACTCACTAACCTCTTGTGTGGGACTTTATCAAAAGCTTTCTGAAAGTCCAGGTACACTACATCCACTGGATCTCCCTCGTCCATCTTCCGAGTTACATCCTCAAAAAATTCAAGAAGATTAGTCAAGCATGATTTCCCCTTCATAAATCCATGCTGACTCTGTCCTATCCTGTTACTATTATCCAGATGTGCCGTAATTTCATCCTTTATAATAGACTCCAGCATCTTTCCCACCACTGAGGTCAGACTAACTGGTCTATAATTTCCTGCTTTCTCCCGCCCACCCTTCTTAAAAAGTGGCACAACATTAGCCGCCCTCCAATCCTCAGGAACCAACCCCGATTCTATTGAACTCTGGAAAATAATCACCAGCGCATCCACGATTTCCCGAGCCACCTCCTTCAGTACCCTGGGATGCAGGCCATCAGGTCCCGGAGACTTATCAACCTTCAGACCTAACAGTCTCTCCAACACCAAATCCTGGCAAATAGAAATTCCCTTAAGTTCAGGTCCTTCAGCCACTGTTACCTCAGGGAGATTGCTTGTGTCTTCCCCAGTGAACACAGATCTGAAGTACCCATTTAATTCCTCTGCCATTTCTTCGTTCCCAGTAATATATTCCCCTGCTTCTGTCTTCAAGGGCCCAATTTTTGTCCTAACCATTTTTTTGCCTTGGACATACCTAAAAAAGCTTTTACTATCCTCCTTTATATTCTTGGCCAGTTTACCTTCGTACCTCATTTTTTCTCTGCGTATTTCCTTCTTACTAATCCTCTGTTGTTCTTTAAAAGCTTCCCAGTCCTCCGTTTTCCCGCTTATCTTCGCTAAGTTATACTTTTTCTCTTTTAACCTTATATGTTTCTTTACTTCCCTTGTCAACCACGGCCGCCCATGTCTTCTCCTGGGATCTTTCTTCCTTTTAGGAATGAACTGATCCTGCATCTTCTGCATTATACACAGAAATATCCGCCATTGTTCCTCCACGGTCTTCCCTGTTAAGGTAAACCATTGAACTTTGGCCAGTTGCTCCCTCATAGCTCCATATTTCCCTTTATTCAACTGAAATATTGTCACTTCAGATTGTACCCACTCCCTCTCAAATTGCAGATTGAAGCTTATTGTATTATGAATTGGGGAATCTTGCCTGTGGTCTGGTTGTAACAATTATTTACTTTTCTCATTGCATTTGTTTAAGTTTTTTGCCAGACTTTAGTTTTTTTGTTTCCTCAAATTAATTGCAAATAAATTCACTATTGCATACTGGAAGTACTTTACATCAATACTGTTTGACTGAAATTTAAACATCATGCCTACTTTACTTCTGTTGTTTGTGATTGTTTCATGTTTTAGGTTTATTGGGAAATATTTTTCTGTCAATGGTCTCAGTGGTATGTAGAAACAGTTCTAATCCCTCAGGACCTGAAGATGTTACCATTTTGAATAATTTGTCTTTGCACAGTAACATAACCCAAGGTCTACTAATTACATTGCATTTATTCCACTATGTTCGTCATTACATTCAGTAATCTTCTTAATGAACTGGGGATGAGGTGGTGGAATTCTTGCTAAGCTATCGTACTCATTCTGGTTTAACATAGGGTGTGGAATGTGGAGGGACTGCTGAGATGTTGAAATTCTCTGCCCGGCTCAACAGCCATAATCTTTCATGTATGTATGGCAGTGTGTGCTGCAGTGGACATTTTGTAAACACAGGTTATAATAAATAATAGATTTATTTCCAAATAATTTGAAATAAGTACAGTAAGATCGAAATAAAATTAAAACAAATAGTGTGATTAGGGTTATAATGGTTCAACCATTTAAAAAATGTCCGGGTTTTAAAGAGTCTCTGATACTTGGATAACTTTCTGACACTGAATGGCAGGTTCCATCGGATCAGCAGTACTGAAACCCTCGAGCTTATTCCACCATTCAATTAGATCTTGGCTAATCCGTACTTCAACTCCATTTATCAACCTTTACTTCATGTCCCTTGATATTTCTACCTAATAAAATCATATCAATCTCAGTTTGAAAATTCAAACTGCTCCAGGCTTTTGGGAAGAGAGTTCTAGATTACTACAAGGGGTCCTTGATTTATGAACACCAAACTTACAAACTTACACACTTACAAACACAAACTCACAGAGTTATGTAATTTTAAAGACCCTACATGCAAACATTTCCAGTACTCATAAATTGCTGCATTACATTCTCTTGCATTGTGTTCCAAATGTCGTGTATAAAGCAACTTGCGAAAGGATACCTGGATGGAACCAGTTCTTAACCTGGGGACTGCCCGTATCAATGTTTTTTGTAAAACATAGTTTCCTGATTTTACTCCTGGATGAATTGATACAATCTGTTTTTGTGCCATTCCATTACTTTTACTAACAGTGCAGGCAAAGTTTGACATTATTGATTGGATTATTAAAGTGCAATAACAGATCATCATCTTTGCGTTGCTATTTCATTTATTCACCATGTTTTGTGGTTTTGTTGGAAGATGATTTACAAAATTGGGAGATCCAATCTTCTGGTGAAGAGGAACTCTGTTCTGAATTGGCTTTAGCATGATGTGTTAACACAACAGAATATTTTCCTTCTAAATTTTAAAATTAACAGACCTTGGCAGTGAGCCTGGTAAACTCTATGAATACTTCACTGCGGTATTTTGCAACATGCTTTAGGCAAACTGAAACACTTGGATTTGAATCTTCCTGACTCAGCTAGGTCATTCAGGTGGAAGAGGAAGGGAGTGTTTGAAATCCTTCTGCTCTGACCTCTGTTAGAAGTCTTATCTTGTGTTAGGTGGTCAGTTAATGGCTGGCGGACAAGGTCATTGATAACTCTACATCAGGGTTTGGTAGTTGAGCAGGTGACCATGTCATCACCTAACAGCTAGCATGTATAAAGGTGTGTTAACACCCAAATTATGAAGCAAGCAGTAGCCAGCAAGAAATCAGCACAGTGATAGAATTCTCCCTAAACAGAGAACAGTTAAGCCTCAGATTATTTCACTTCTGCTGCCTGCAGAGACTAGCTCCCTTCTACCTGATAGCAAGCCCCACGAGGCTCATAACAGGATAACCTATATGATCTACATTGAGTTCTGTAGCTCCTGTTTTTTTTAGATTAGATTAGATTACTTACAGTGTGGAAACAGGCCCTTTGGTCCAACAAGTCCACACCGACCCGCCAAAGCGCAACCAACCCAGACCCATTCCCTGACGTTTCACCCCTTCACCTAACACTACGGGCAATTTAGCATGGCCAATTCACCTAACCTGCACATTTTTGGACTGTGGGAGGAAACCAGAGCACCCAGAGGAAACCCACACAGACACAGGGAGAATGTGCAAACTCCACACAGTCAGTCACCTGAGGAGGGAATTGAACCCGGGTCTCTGGTGCTTTGAGGCAACAGTGCCACCATGCTGCCTGTTTGGAGGCTTGAGTTAATGTCATCATTCTGTTTTCTCATGCAGTCAATCACAGGGTCAAAGAATGGCCATCTCCAGGAGACAATCACTCATTTCTGACAAGGAACAGGAGGAGTCTTCAGAGAAAGCACCACATCCTCTCTCCTACCCTCTGTCAAATCAGGTACTGTCACCTCAGTGATGTAACTTGTGATTAGACTCAGGGTCAAAAACAGATGTGAACTTCTTTTACACAGGTGGCCAATTATCAGAGACTTTGCTGATTGAAGCCACTAGCAGTTGGAGGACTGTGAGAGACCAGACACAAGCTGATGGTCTCATGGTGCACATTTGGGAAGATGCTGGAAATATAGATGATGATTTGGTAAAGCATCTGAAGTGTTAACAGGCCCAAGGTGAGACAGTGAAGGAGTCCATCTAAGACCCATGTACTGCGATCTTCATCTCTGGTATTGAGAAATTGGCACATTTTCTGAAAAACCACATGCAGCAGATCAGTGAGTAAATGTCGGAGATGTGTGAATTTACCATAGCCTTTTCACTGAATCATCTTTCTCAGTGGCTGGCATCTGCATCTTGGAAGGTAAGACATAGGAGCTGAAATTAGGCATCAAGGGGAGGTCATGCCTGACAAATCTGCTAGAATTCTTTGAGGAAGTAACAAGCAGGTTAGACCAAGGAGAGCTATTCGATGTTATCCATCTGGACTTCCAGAAGATATTTGATAAGTTTGCCAGTAGGAGGCTGCTGAGTAAGATAAGGACCCAAGGTGTTGGAGGCAAGGTACTACCATTCATAGAAGATTGGCTGTCTGGCAAAAAGCAGAGAGTGGGGATAAAAGGGTCCTTTTCAGGATGGAAGCTGGTACTAGTGTTCTACAAGAATCAGTGTTAGAAACACAACTTTTCATTTTATACACTAATGATCGAGGTGAAGGAGCTGAGGACATTCTGGCTAAATTTGCAGATAATACAAAGATAGGTAGAGAGACAGGTGAGGAGGCAGGGAGGCTGCAGAAGAATTTGTACAGGTTAGGAGAATGGGCAAAGAAGTGACAGATGATAATAAATGTGGGAAAGTGTGAAGCCATGCCCTTTGTTCAGAAGATTACAGGCTTGGACTATTTTCCAAATGGGGAGAAAATTCAGAAGTCTGAAGTGCAAAGGGACCTGGGAATCCCAGTTCAGGTTTCTGTTAAGGTAAACTTGCAAGTTGAGTAACTAGTTCGGAAGGCAAATACAATGCTATTATTCATCTTGAGAGGACTAAAATGTAAAAGTAGGGATGTACTTCTGAGGCTTTATGAGGCCCTGGTCAGACCACATGTAGAGTATTTTGCGTGGTTTCGGGCCCCATATCTCAGGAGGGATGCATTGTCCCTGGAGTGGGTCCAGAGGAGATTCATGAGAATGATTCCAGGAATGAAAGGCTTAACATATGAGGAACGTTTGAGGACTCTGGGTGTATACTCAATGGAGTTTAGAAGAATGAGGATGAGGAATGCCTTTTAATCTGATTGAAACATATTGAATACTAAACGGCCTGGAGAGAGTGAATGTTGGAAAGATGCTTGCATTGGCAGGAGAAATGAGAACCCGAGCATACAGCCTTAGAATAAAGTAAAGATCCTTTAGAACAGAGATAAAGAGAAACCAGAGTGCGGTAAATCTGTGGAATTCATTGCCATAGAAGTCTGTGGAGGCTACGTCACTGAGAATATTTAAAACAGAGATATATAAGTTCTTGATTGCCAAGGGGATCAAAGGTTACGGGGAGAAAGTGGGAAAATGGGGTTGAAAAACCTATCAGGCATGATTGAATGGTGGAGCAGAGCAATACTGACTTTGTCTTATTTTACCATGCACTTCCAAGTATTCAGAAATCTCATCCTTCTCAATGGACTCCAAATTCTTACCCATTACTGAGGTCAGGCCAATCGGCCTACAATTTCCCATCTTTTGCCTTACTCCCTTCTTAAACAGGGGGGATTACATTCGCAATTTTCTAGTCATAGAGCCATAGAGATGTACAGCACGGAAACAAACACTTCTGCCCAACTCGTCCATGCCGACCAGATATCCCAACCCAATCAAGTCCCACCTGTCAGCACCTGGCCCATATCCCTTCAACCCCTTCCTATTCATATACCCATCCAGATGCCTTTTAATGTTGCAATTGTATCTCCCTCCACCACTTCCTCTGGCAGTTCACTCCATACATGTACCACATTCTGCGTGAAAAAGTTGCCCCTTAGGTCTCTTTTATATCTTTCCCCTCTCACCCTAAACCAATGCCTTCTGGTTCTGGACTCTCCCATCCCAGGGAAAAGACTTTGTCTATTTATCCTATCCATGCCCACTATGATTTTATAAACCTCTATAAGGTTACTTCTCAGCCTCTGATGCTCCAGGGAAAACAGACCTAGCCTAGTCAACTCTCCCTATAGCTCAAATCCTCCAACCCTGGCAACATTCTTGTAAATCTTCTCTGAACTCTTTCAATTTCACAACATCTTTCCCATAGGAATGAGACCAGAATTGCGTGCAATATTCCAACAGTGGCCTAACCAATGTCCTGTACAGCCACAACATGACCTCCCAATTCCTGTACTCAGTACTCTGACCAATAAAGAAAAACATACCAAACGCCTTCTTCACTATCCTAGGAGCTCCACTTCCAAGGAGCTATGAACCTGCAGTCTAAGGTCCCTTTGTTCAGCAACACTCCCTAGGACCTTTCCATTAAGTGTATATGTCCTGGTGAGATTTGCTTTCCCAAAATGCAGCACCTCACATTTATCTAAATTAAACTCCATCTGCCACGTCTCAGCCCATTGGCCCATCTGATCAAGATCCTATTGTAATCTGAGGTAACCTTCTTCGCTGTCCACTACACCTCGTCAGCAAACTTACTAACTATTCCTCTTATGCTCACATCCACATCATTTATATAATTGATGAAAAGTAGTGGACTCAGGATCGATCCTTGTGGCACTCCACTGGTCACAGGCCTTCAGTCTGAAAAACAACCCTCTACCACCACCCTCTGCCTTCTACCTTTGAGCCAGTTCTGTATCCAAATGCTAGTTCTCCCTGTATTCCATGAGATCCAACCTTGCTAACCAATCTCCCATGGGAAACTTGTCGAACGTCTTACTGAAGTCTATATAGATCACATCTACTGCTCTGCCCTCATCAATCCTCTTTGTTACTTCTTCAAAAAAATGCAAACCTCTGGGACTCTCCCTGACTTCAGTGATACCTGAAAGATCATTACTACAGCCTCCACTTCCTCTTTAACAATCTCCTTCAGAACTCTGGGATGTAGGCCATCTAGTCTTGATGATTTATCCACTATCAGACCTTTCCGTTTTTCTAGCATCTTCTACTTGATGATGGCCACTGTAGTCATCTCTTGAATTTTTAGGATATTACTCACTGTGAAGACTGATGCAAAGCACTTATTCAGTTCCTCAGCTATTTTTTTGTTCCCCTTTATTACTTCTCCATCATCATTTTCCAGCATCCCAATGTCCAATTTTGTATCTCTTTTGTCTGTTACATATCTAAAGAAACTGTTGTGATCTATCCTAATATTATCAGCTAGCTTACCCTCATATTTAATCTTCTGCATCCTTATTTCTTTTTTTGTTGTCCTCTGTTGGTCTGTGTAGTCTTCTCAATCCTCTGGGTTCCCACTGCCCTTTGCCACATTACATGCTTTCTCTTTTGCTTTTATGCTGTCCCTGACTTCACTGGTCAGCCATGGTTGCATCATTCTCCCTGTAGTAGTCGCTCAGTCCCTTGACCACTGACATGAGTATCTCATGTAGCCATGACAGCAGAGGTGGGTCCTACACCTGTGCAGGAGCCCCTCAGCATGCTGGAGGCCACTCAACATACAAAGTACAGCAGACAAAGTTGTCATAAGCTAAGGGTCAGCAAGGTTAGTTACTTGTTTCCACTGCAGCTGGTAACCTGGCAAGATGCACATTGACCTCATGTCTTCTGATGTGAGTCCCATGATTATTGTTATAAAAGTTTAATTTGCTCTTTTAAACATCTCCCTGTGGTGTTGCTGGTCATCTGGCAAATGAATGGTGCCATGTGTCAATGCAGTGATGACAATGAATATGTTCTCTTCATTGACACAATGCAGAATCAACAGATGCTGGTGAATGAGGAATCTGTGCATTCAGCAGAGGTGAGTAACTTCTGTATCTTTGGAATGCAGACCTTTATTTGGACAAGATGGTTGAAGTGGAAGATGTGTGTCCCAAGTTCCCTTGTGCCTAAATCTTGTCATCCTCTAAGCAGCCCTGCATTGTCAATCATAGTAGCATGGTTCCTCTTTTGCTTTACTGTGTTCTTCTTGTCTGGGGATTTTACTATATCTTCAGCACAGTGCCTTACTCCTCTAGAATTTCAGGGTGTACAAAGCATGGCAGGCCCATCTTTCTGTGAAACTCTTGCTGGGACATATTAAAGAGCACCACCCCATAGAAATACTGTGCAAAATAACCACAGAAAAAGCAACAAAATGTCACTAAGCCTTAATGCACATTTGGGAGAAAGTGAGGACTGCAGATGCTGGAAATCAGAGTCGAGAGTGTGGTGCTGGAAAAGCACAGCAGGTCAGGCAGCATGCGAGGAGCAGAAGCATCAATGTTTTGGACATAAGCCCTTCATCAGGAATGAGGCTTCCTGCTCCTCGCATGCTGCTTGAACTACTGTGCTTTTCCAGCACCACACTCTCGACCTTAATGCTCATTTGGTAAGCCAGTGCAAACACAATGGACCGGATGGTCTCCTTCTGTGCCGTAAGACTTGTGTGCATCTGTGACTCTGATCCAGGTACCTGAATCTCAATTGCAGGAGACCTGCTCAATCATTTGCAGGATGGCTCATGTTATACCATTCCTCTGCCTCAGTCCTTGGCTTCCTCCTTGTTTTCAGCAGCCACCTCCTCACTGGGGAACCCTTGTTGGAAAGAATCCATACTTTCAGATGTGTGAGGAGGGCTTTGGGGAGTGCTGGGGAATATAGAAATCATGACTGCTCCCAGGATTTGGTCACACCTGCACAATTAGCAGGTGGAGGCCACAGAGGAATTTAACATTGAGGGAATTGCATCTCTCATAGTTAGTGAATGCCATTATGAAGGCCATTGGCTGGCAGGGAAGAGTATTCATGGCCACATGTGTACAATCTCTGAGACTTTGCACCATTGAGCAACCTAGCTATGAATCAAAACCTCTAGATCTCTTGGCCTCTCATCTGCAATGATTCTGAAGTTGATATGTTGGTTAACCCTCCTGAAGATGGCATCTGTCACTACCTTGATTCAATGAGGTGCAGCCAGTTGGAGAGTACTGCATATGTTTGAATTTCAACCATCTCTCTAACTCCCTCTCAAATGACCCAATGCTCAATGATTATTGACTCAAGGGGTCTCAAACAAAAACTAATGACTATCTGTCTTTGTTTCAATTACATGAAAAGGCCTCAGTAAACCAAAAACAGAAATAGCTAAAGAAACTCAACAGGTCTGGCAGCATCTGTGGAGAAAAAACAGTGTTAATATTTTGGCTCCAATGTCCCTTCTTCAGTGCCAGACCTCAACGAATGATTGTGGAGAGCAACAGCATCAACTCTGGCTGCTGTGTTGTTTCTCTCTGAACCATGCTAAGACTTCAACATCCTCCACAGTACTGCTTACACATTTTAAAAGGGTTTTTAAAATTGCTGTCAACTGCCTCCTCAATGATTTTAATTGCAGGGATGAGAGTAAGTGAAGTTAAAAATGTCTGACTGTGTCTTTTGTGACCATGGATCACGTACACATTATAGCATGAACTGGCAGTCACTGCAGCATTGAAGACAAAACATTCATATGATTTGCAGTGAAATGCATATGCTTGCAGACCACATCACATAAATGGAACTGTTAGACTTCAAGTGGGTAGAAACATTAGTTTTCCTTTGTTTACCTTCTGTTACCATTCAGACTGAGGGCCAATGCATTTGTACCAAATCACCAAAGGTACCTTCGTGTTTGGATCTCCATCCTAATAGAACATTGATTTGCTGAATTATGACAATCAAACAAAGGGCCACAGAGGCAGGAAACATTTCAAAGGGTAGGATTTTATTATCAAAATATAATTCCGCTAAAAGTCAGCAATTTACTATCCCTTAATTGGCTTTTAATTGATCATTTTGAAATTGAAGTGGAATCTTACCATTCGCCTGTGGTAAAATTGCGTCTTGGTTCTTGATGTATGGGGCCCAACTCACAGTATTTCCCACAATTTTTCCTGCCCCTTCTCCTGTCCTCAAAGGCAAAATTTCAAACAATGATATTTAACATGAGTTAGAAGGAAGGACACTTCATTTTAGCAGATAACATGGCTTTGCATCTATACTAGCAGTAGTCGAAAAGTGTGGCGCTGGAAAAGCAGGTCAGGAGAATTGAAGTTTTGGGCATAAGCACTTCATTGGGAATGTAGGGGGAGAAGGGGCTGAGAGATAAATAGGAGAGTGGAGGCTGCACTATCAGTTGTCCTTCAGAGGAGGATTGTTGTCAATGGTAAGAGAATTGTATATCTGCTATCAAAAGCATTCCCTTATTTAAAGTAGGGAACAAATGTATCTTATTCTACAATGATGAAATGCAGTATGTATTCCTGATTAAGTTATTCCCAGTACATTTTCAGTGCTTTGTTTAAGTCAATTCTTTTGAAGTTTTGTTTTCAGATGAACTTAAAATATTATTTTCATAAATTCAATTGCCAACTGCTGTAAGCAAAGAAGAAAATCCAAATGCACAGTGGTGGACCAAACAAAATGCAGTTCTTCCCTGTTACTATTTGCAAGTATTCACTCAGTATATATGTTGCTAGATAAATAGGTTTACAACAGTAAATTGATAGTGGAAAACAATCAGTTCATTTAGATTCAGGATACACAGCTACTTACAGCAATCGAGCTTTTAATGATATAAATTAGATTAGATCCCCTACAGTGTGGAAACACGCCCTTCGGCACAAGTCCACACCGACCCTCCGAAGAGTAACCCACCCAGACCCATTTCCCTCTGACTGATGCACCTAACACTACGGGCAATTTAGCATTGGCAATCCACCGGACCTGCACATCTTTGGACTGTGGGAGGAAACCGGAGCACCCGGAGGAAACCCACGCTGACACGGGGAGAATGTGCAAACTCCACACAGACAGTCACCCAAGGCTGGAATTGAACCTGGGACTCTGGTGCTGTGAGCAGCAGTGCTAAACACTGAGCCACAAATTGATTTTATCTTTGATCAAAAGCTTCATTTTGATCTTGATCAATTGTCATTGTTTGAAATATAATTAAAATTAATTGCCAAAATCTGCACTTAAGTGACAACAATTTCTTGTGCCCTGCAAGAGCTCATCTATATGAACAAGTCACACTACTTCTCCTGTAAAATCTCAGTGTTGCAGTTTGCCATTTCAATCTGTTCATATTCTGGAAGGCTTATACTTCAAAGCTGCAGGCACACGTTTTGCCTCAATCTAAATTTCACCATAGTCGAGTGCTGGCACAGGCTTATACATTTTTTCTACTTGCAATAGATTTTGCACTAGGGAAATATCTGGCTGGTCTTTCTATTAGACATTCAGTTGACTCAGCAAGGTTCCAAAACCCTTTTGAAAGCTTCAGAGTAAAGTGATATACAAGTAGGAACAGTTAAAGCTAGGACTTTGCACACAACTTTCTTCAGACGTTTACAATTATCTCCACAATTTTGTGACCAGATGGCATGGTTTTGGCATTATTTTCCAAGGAGATCAGTTAACAGTACAGGTCTCTGCCTTCCAGTGTAACTGGCCACCCTGAGGAAATCTCAAATCTGCTCTTTATTGTAAGATATGAGATGACCCAGGGATATTAACTTGAGCAAATATTTGTTTATTGTTACCCCTTCATCTCCCTCCTTTCATAATGATGATTACATTGCATTATTTAAATTTGACTGTTAACTGATTTTTTTAAACTGGGTTTGTGCGCTTTTGAGTGGATTAGACAGTCAATCCATTTCTGACTCAGAATGGTAATTTTATCCAATATTTATAAGGCTACTTCAATTAAACTTCTTGTCAATGCTGTTGACAGTCATGGATTCAGCAGTGGTAATACCATTTAACATCAAGAAATTGAAGGTTCTAAGACAGGGCAGTGGCTTATATTCCATATAGTCACTTCCACTCCATGTATTGCACCTGATGAATCTTGGAAATCTGTTGAAGGATGGATTTCAGGGTTGCAATAATACCCTGTAAATCTTAATAAACACTATAATCCTCACACATAATGGCAGTCAGTTGACCTTGTACAACATCAGAACTTATGTCCCATGTCATGTTACAGTGATATAAGCCATGATCTATCATTACTCCCCTGTCTTGGCTGCAGAACACTTATGTACATGTAGGTCTCCAATCTATGCTATGCTTTAAATAATACTCAGTATCAATGTCTGAGCTGGTAGTTGTATGTGTGAGGCTTGCAGCATTCCTAAGCATGAGAAGACAGTATGCATAATATGAATGTCAGGCATGACACCTGTTTGATAAAAAAAAGTAGATAGTTGGGAGGTGAGTCTGTGGTGAATCGACCAGGTGCTGAAGCCAGTGGAGCACTTTTTGGTATATGACATTTGAAGATCCATTTTGTGGCCTAACCATTAATGTAATACTGCATTCAGATTTTCAGAGCTTGACTCCTGATATTGATCTCCACAGCTACCTCCTCTCACTTACTTCCAAGTGGGTGTCTAGATGGCCTCGTGCTTCTATTCCCATATTATAGAACCATACAGTACAGTAGAGACTTCTTGAGCCATCAGGCCTGAACCACAAAAGCTATACTAAATCCACACAATTCCCACTTTCTAGCATGAGATACGTACCTTCAAGGTTATGACATTAAGGGTGGCATGGTGGCACAGTAGTTAGCACTGCTGCCTCACTGCCCCAGGGACCTAGGTTCAATCCCCACCTTAGGCAACTGTCTGTGTGGAGTTTGCACATTCTCCCTGTGTCTGCGTGGGTTTCCTCCGAGTGCTCCGGTTTCCTCCCACAATCCAAAAGGTGTGCAGGTTAGGTGAATTGGCCATGCTAAATTGCCTGTAGTGTTAGGGGAATGGCTAATCTAATCTAATTATAATCTTATGCATCTCTATCAAGTCGCTGACAACCTACTAAGATCCACAGAAAACAACCAACTTTAGGGGCCTCTCTTCATAGCTAAAGTGATCCATCCCAGACAACTTCCTGGTGAATCTCCTCTGCACCTCTTCCAGTGTATCACACCCTTTCTGCGGAGATCAGAGCAACACACATCAATATTGCAACTGTGACCTAACCAAAATATTACCACCCTGCTCTTATAATGTATGCCTCAACTTATAAAGGTGTGTTCCATATGCCTTCCTAATTATCCTAACAACCTGCCTGCCCTGACACTTTCAAGGATTTGTGGGAAAACACTGTTTCTCCAAACTTCTGAATGTCCTACCATTCATTGAGTACTCCCTCATCCTGTTACACTTTAAAAACAGAATCACTTCATATTTATCAAGATTAAATTCCATCTGCCACAGATCTGTCCATCGGACCAATCCATTTATACCATCTGTAACCTAAAATCTTCTTCCTTACTGTCAACCACCCAGCTAATCTTTGCGTTATCCACAAACCTACATATCATTCCCACCAAACTCTCATCTACATTTTTTACATATGTCACAAACAATAAAGGACACAGCATCTATTTCTGTGTATGCCATTGGACACACACCTCCATTCATACAAACAGCTTTCGACCATCACCTTCTGTCTCCTGCTACTAAACCAATTTTAGATCCAATTTACTAAGTTACCCAAGATCCCATGTGCTTTTATCTTCTCTGTCAGTCTTTCATGTTGGACCTTGTCAAAGGATTTGCTGAAATCCATGTAAACATTATCAATTGCATGATCCATACCTACAGACTTGGTCACCTCTTTGAAAAATTCATCTATAGTTTTCAGGTATGACCACCTTCCAGTAAAGACATGCTGACTATCGATGATCAAACCTTGACTTTCTACATCAACATTAACTTTGCATTCAATTCCTGCATTCAAACATTTACGTTCATTCCCACTTCCTACAGCTAGGCTTTCAGTGCAGCATCTAAAAACTGAAAAAATCATCATTCTTCAATGTTGCCAGGTATGAGTCACTTCTTGCCACAATGCTTTACCCCTTTGAAAGTTGCAAACTGGGCCGAAAACAGTTTGGTAATTTCAGGTGGTGTTAGCTACTAATTGCTGATTAACTAATTGACTGCATAGCTAGCCATGGTTGGTAGCTGAAATCATTCAGACAAAATGAATTAGGCATATTTCTTGGGCCCAATTTCAGGCGCAGTGGAATTTTGTTCCGAAGTCATGACTCGAGCAATGGAAAGCACAGAATATGAAAGCTTGAAATGTACACACTACAGGTATCTTAACACACATATAATCCCAGTAACATACATTGAAATATAAAAAGGACAAATACACTTGAAATATTATGAGTTCAAGGGCAATTATTAAATATTTAAGCACTTTCTAAAGGTGATTCTATAATTCACTGTCACATAAAGTCATAGAGCTCTACAGCACACAGAAAGAACCATCTATTTAATCGCATTTTCCAATACTTGCATGCCCCTGCATCACGAATGCACAGCTAAACACATATTAAATTATATGAGGGCTTCCGCCCTTATTACCCTTACAGGCAGTGAGTTCCAGATTCATATCTCCTCTAAATCTTGTGCCCCTTACCTTAAACCTATGCATCCTAGTCACTAATCTTTCCATTATGGAAAAAATTTCTTCCTGTCTATCCTGTCTATGCCCTAATAATTTTATACATCTAAATTTTTTCTTATTCATTTGTGGGATTTGGGTGTTGCTAGCTAGCCAGCATTGGTAGCCCATCTTTATTTGCCCTTGAGAAGGTGGTAATGAGCTGCCTTCTTGAATTGCTGCAGTTCATTTGCTGTGGGTTGACCACAATGCTGGTAGGGAGGGAATTCCAGGATTTTGACCCAACGACTGTGAAGGAACGGCGATATATTTCCAAGTCAGGGTGGTGAATGGCTTGGAGTGGAACCTGCAGGTGGTTTTGTTCCCAAGTACCTGCTGCCCTTGTCCTTCTACATTGAAGTGCTCATGGGTTTGGAAGGTGCTGTCTAAGGATCTTTGCTGAATTTCTGCAGGGAATCTTGTAGATAGTACATACTGCTTCCACTGAGCACTGATGGTGGAGGGATTGAATGTTTGTAGATGTGGGGCCAATCAAGTGAGTTGCTTTGTCCTGGATGGTGGAGAAAGTGAGGAGTGCTAGTGCTGGACATCAGAGTCAAGACAGTGGTGCTGGAAAAGCAAAGCAAGTCAGGCAGCATCTGAGAAGCAGGAGAATCGATGTTTTGGGCAAAGGCGGTTCATCAGGAATGAGGCTTGTGAGCCAAAGGGATGGATAGATAAATGGGAGGGGTGTGGGGCTTGGGGGAAGGTAGCTGACAGTGTGACAGGTGGATGGAGGCGGGGATAATGGTGATAGTTTGGAGAGGAGGGTGGAATGGATAGATGGAAAGGATGGAAAGGATGAACAGGTTGGACAGATCATGAGGGCAATGCTGAGTTGGAAGATTGGGTCTAGGATAAGGTGGGGGATGGGGAAATGAGGAAACTGGTGAAATCCACATGGATCCCGTGTAGTCAGAGAGTCCCGAGGTGGAATATGAGGCGTTATTCCTACAGGCATCAAGTGGTTAGGGTTTGGCAATGGAGGAAGCCCAAGACCTGTATATCCTTGTCGGAGTGGGAGGGGGAGTTGAAGTGTTCGACCACGGGGCAGTGGGGTTGATTGGTGGGGTGTCCCGGAGATGTTCTCTGAAGCACTCTGTGAGTTGGAGTCCTGTCTTCCCAATGTAGAGGAGACGACATCGGGAGCAATGGATACAGTAAGTAATACATGGAAGTGCAGGTAAATCGATGATGTATGTAGAAGTCTCCTTTGGGGCCTCAGACAGAGGTGAGGGGGTAAGTGCAGGTGCAAGTTTTGCAATTCCTGCAGTGGCAGTCGAAGGTGACGGGAGGGGAGGGTGGAATGATGGGGGTCATGGACCTGACAAGACAATCGCAGAGGGAATGGTCTTTTTGGAATGCAGATAGGGATGGGGAGGGAAATATATCTCTGGTGGTAGGGTCAGTTTGTAGGTGGTGGAAATGGTGGAGGATGATGTGATGTATGATGAGGTTGTTGGGGTGGAAGGTGAGGTCCTGGATGGTGTCAAGCTTCTTGAGTGTTGTTGGACCTGTATCCATTTAGGCATGTGGGGAGTTTTCCATCACATCCCTGACTTGTGCCTTGTACATTTGTGTCATGGAGGCATACGGCACGGAAACAGACCCTTTGTTCAACTCGTCCATGCCGACCAGGATTCCTAAACTAAACTAGTCCCACTGGTCTCATGCAGTTTAAATTTTACATGCTAGAAGTATATAATTTACTTTTTAAGAACATTTGACACAGACTTACAAGAAAAAAATTAAGAGAGATGCAATTTGGATACGAATAGGTGTCCTAGTTCAGGAAGCTCCTAAGGTTAACATGCAGATTCGGTTAGCGGATAGGAAGGCAAATGCAATGTTTGGAGTGCTAGGATACAAATGCACGGATGTACTGCTGATGCTGTATAAAGCTTTGATCACACTGCATTTGCAATATTGAGAGCAGTTTTGGAAGTATCTAAGGAAGAAAAGGGAGTGTTGATGGTGGAAGACTTTGGGGTGTCAGGAGATGAGTTACTCGCAGCAGTATCCCTAATCTCTGACCTGCTCTTGTAGCCACTGTGCTTATATGGTGAAGTTTCTGGTCAATGGTAACCCCAAGAATGTTGACAGTGGGGGATTCAGTGATGGTAATGCCATTGAATGTCAAGGGGCAGTGCTGAGTGTCTCTTATTGGTAATGGACATTGTCTGGCATTTGTGTGGCACGAATTACTTGCCATTTGTCGGCCCAAGCCTGGGTATTGTCCAGATTTTATTGCATTTGAGGAGGGACTGCTTCAGTATCTGAGAAGTCACGAATGGTGCTGAACACTGCACAATCATCGTCAAACATCCTCACTTCTGACCTTATGACAGAAGGAAGGTCATTGATGCAGCAGCTGAAGATTATTGGGCCTAGGATATGACCCTGAGAGACTCCTGCAGAGATGTCCTGGAGCTGAGATGACTGACTGTCCACAACCATAACCATTTTCCTTTGTGCCAGTATGACTCGACCCAATGGAGTGTTTGCCCCCTAGTACCCATTAATTCAAGTTTGCCAGATCTCCTTGATGCCGTACTCAGTCAAAGGCGGCGTTGCTGTCAAGCGCTGTCACTGTCACCTCACCTCTGGAATTCAGCCCTTTTGCCCATGTTTGAACCAAGGCTGTAATGAGATCAGGAGCTGAGTGGCCCTGGCGAAACCCAAACTGGGGCATCACTGAGCAGGTCGTTGTTAAGCAGGTGCTACTTGCTAGCACTGTTGATGACCCCTTCCATCACTTTCCTGATGTTGGAGAATAGACTGATTGGAAAGGAGTTGTCCAGGTTGCATTTGTCCTGATTTTTGTGTACAGGACATAGCTGGGCAATTTTCCACATTGTCAGGTGGATGCCAGTGTTGTAATGTACTGGAAGAGCTTGGCTAGATGAGCAGCAGGTTCTGGAGCACACGTCTTCAGTACGATTGCTGAAATGTTATCGCAGTCCATCGCCTTTGCAGTATCCAGTGCCTCCAGCCATTTCTTGATATCACGTGGAATGAATCAAATTGGCTGGAGACTGGTATCTGTAATGTTGGGGACTACTAGAGGGCCTGAGATGAATCATCCACTCGGAACTTCTGACTGAAGATTGTTGTGAATGCATCAGCCTTATCTCTTACACTGAGGTGCTGGGAGCCTCCATCATTGAAGATGGGGATATTTGTGGACCCTCCTCCTCCAGTGAGTTGTTTAATTGTCCACCATGATTCATGACTGGATATGGAAGGGCTGCACAGCTTAGATCTGATCCGTTGATTGTGGGATTGCTTAGCTCTGTTTATCCCTTACTGTTTATGCCATTTGGTGTGCAGGTAGTCCTCCTGCATTCTCCATTGAACCAGGTTTGATCCCCTGGCTTGATGGTAATGGTTGAGTGGGGGATATGCCAGGCCATGAAGTTGCAGATTGTACTGGAGCATAGTTCTGCTGCTGTTGATGGCCCATAGCACCTTATGGGTGTCCATTCTCAATGTGAAGGTTGGACTTTGTCTCCTCAAGGACATTGGGGTGGTCACTTTTGTCCATACTGTCATGGACAGATGCTTCTGCAGCTGGCAGATTAGTAAGGATGAGGTCAAGTACGTCTTTTCTCTCTTGTTGGTTCCTTCATCACCTGCCGCATACCCAGTCTAGCAGGTACATCCTTTAGGACCCGACCAGCTCGATCAGTAATGCTGCTGATGTGCTACTCTTGATGGTGGACATTGAAGTCCCCCACCCGGAGTACATTTTGCGTCCTTGCAACTGTCAGTGCTTCCTCTAACTGTTGTTGATTCATCAGCTAAAGCAGGATGGTACATGGTAACCAGTAAGAGGTTTTCTTGCCCATGTTTAACTTCATCGGGTCAAGGAGTCCCAGGGCAACTCCCTCACGACTGCATACCACTATGCCTTCACTTCTGCTGCGTCTGTACTGCCAGTGGGATGGTAATGGCGGGATCTGTGGAAATATCTGTAAGTTATGATTCCGTAAGAATGACTATGTCAGTCTGTTGCTTGACTAGTCTGTGAGACGGCTCTCCCAATTTCGGCACGTTGTGGCATAAGGAGGACATTGCATGGTTGACAGGACTGTTTGTGTTTTGCCATTGTCTTTTCCAGTTCCAAGGTCGATTTGATTACTTACAGTGTGGAAACTGCCCTCTTTGGCTCAACACGTCCACACCAACCCTCTGAAGAGAAACCCACCCAGACCCATTCCCCTACATTTACCCCTTCACCTAACACTACGGACAATTTAGCATGGCCAATTCACCTAACCTGCACATCTTTGGACTGTGGGAGGAAACTGGAGCACCCACAGGAAACCCACGCAGACATGGGGAGAATGTGCAAACTCCACACAGACACTTGCCTGAGGCGGGAATTGAACCCGGGTCTCTGGCGCTGTGAGGCAGCAGTGCTAACCACTGAGCCACCGTGCTGCCCTCGATGCGAGGTGGTCCATCCGGTTTCATTTCTTTGTTGTGACTCTCTAGCGATTGATACAACTGAGTGGCTTGCTTGGCATTTCAGAGTCAACCACATTACTATGGCTCTGGAGTCACATGTAGGCCAGACCAGGTAAGGATGGTAGATTTTCTTCTCTAAAAGGCACTAGTAAACTGGATGGATTTTTCCAACAATTGACTTTTGTTTCCAGATTTTTTTTAAATGGATTCAAATTCCACCACCTGCCATAGTGGGATTTGAACCCAGGTTCCCAGAACATTTAACCCAGAAATCTGGAATATAGTCGAGCAATAGCACCGCTAGGCCATCGCCTCCCTGACAACTCCATCATATGCTCTAAAGTAAACAACTCAATCTCAATCTCATATGCTCTAAGGTAAACAACTTCAGTCTGTCCAATCTGTCTTTATAACTGAAACTCATCAGGCCAGGTAAATCTCCCCTGCACCCAGTGCGACTGCATCCCCCCTCTCATGTGGATTCAAGAATGCATACAGTACCAGAGTTGTGGCATAAACAATTTTACATAGTTTCAGCATGACTTACTTGCTCTTAACTTGTGTGCCTTGAGTAATAAAAGGGATAATACCATATATCTTAAGTACTTTATCTACCTTAAGGGACCATTTTAAATGCATATCACATTCTCTCTGATCCTCGGGGCTTCCCAGGTTTCTACCATTCATTGTGTATCCCTTTGCTCTGTTTGGCTTGCTGAAGTGCATCACTCACTTCTGGTCATATTGAATTCCATTTACCACTGATCAGCTCATTTAATTAACCTATCTACATATTCTTGTAATCCATGGCTGATCTCCTCACTATTTACTATCTGACCAATTTTTGAATCATTAAGATTAGATTCCCTACAGAATTGTGGCCCAACAAGTCCACACTGACCCTCCAAAGAGTAATCCATTCTCCTAACTTATATTTAACCCTGACTAATGCACCTAGCACGATGGGTAATTTAGCATGGCTAATTCACCTGGTCTGTACATCTTTGGATTGTGGGAGGAAACCCACGCAGACACGGGGAGAGTGTACAAACTCCACACAGACAGTCACCTGAGGCAGGAATCGAACCTGGGTCTATGGTCCTGTGAGGCAGCAGCGCTAACCACTGAGCCACTGTGCCACCCATCATCTGCAAACTTACTGATCGACCTTCTTATATTGAAGTCTAAAACATTTACATCAAATACAAAATTGCAAGGATGCCAACACTGACCCCTGTGGGATTCCACTGGTAACAGAATTACAGTCGGTAAAACTCCCCTCAACCATCATCCTCTGCTTCTTGCCACTTAGGCCATTGGGATTCAATTTGTAAAATTTCCTTCGATTCCATGTGCTCTTAACCTTGCTCTTAATCTCCCATTCAGGATCTTATCAAAAGTAGACCATAACAAAAGCATTTTTCTTATCTATACTTCTGGTTACCTAAAGAAGGGCTTATGCCCGAAACGTCGATTCTCCTGCTCCTTTGATGCTGCCTGACCTGCTGCGCTTTTCCAGCAACACATTTTTAAGTTCTGGTTACCTCTTCCAAACATTCAGTCAAGTCAGTTGGACATAACCTCTACTTAATGTAAACCATGCTGACTGTTCTTGGATTGATCCCTGCCTCTCCAAATGCCTCCAAATCCCTGCCTCTCCAATTAATTCTGTCCCTCAGAATTGTTTCCAATTGTTGCAACATCACCAAGTTTAGACTGACCTACCTGTAGTTTCCAGGTTTGTAGAACATAGAACTGTACAGGAATGGATCCTTTGGCCCATGGTGTTGTGTTGAACATGATGCCAAATTAAATTAATCCCTTCTACCTGCCCTGGGTCCACATCCCTCCATTCCTTACATAGTCATGTGCTTATCTATAAGTCTTTTAAAAGCCTCTATCATATCTGCCTCCAACATCACCTCAGGCAGCACATTCTAGCCTCCTAACACTTTCCTTGTAAAAAACTTGCCCCTCCTGTCTTCTTTGAACTTTTCACTTATCATCTTAAATACACGTTCCTTAGCATTAGACATTTCAACTCTGAAAAAAAGATTCTGACCGTCAATCCTATCTACACATCTCATAATTTCATAGACTTCTATAAAGTCTTTCCTCAGCCTCCACTGCTCAACAGAAAATAACCTGAGTTTTTCTAGCCTCTTCTTATAGCTCATGCCCTCTAATCCAAGCAAGATCTTGGTAAACCTCTGGACTCTCTCCAAAACCTCCATATCCTTCCTGTAATGTGGCAATGAGAACTGAATGCAATATTCTAAGTGTGGCCTAACCATAGACTTTTTAAGCTGCAATGTGACATCCTGATACTTGTACTCAATTCACCAACCAATAAAGGTAAGCATGCCATTTACCTTCTTTACCAACTTATCTACTTACATGGCCGCTTTCAGGGAGTTACAGACTTGAACCACCAAGATTCCTCTGTACGTCAGTGCTGTTCAGGGTCTTGCCATTAAGTGTATATTTTTCCTTAATATTTGATCTTCCAAAATGCAATACCTCACACTTACTCAGATTAAACTCCATCTGCCATTTATCTGCCTATGTCTGCAACTGATCCATATCCTGCTGTATCATTTGACAACTTTCTATACTATCCACAACTTCATCAATCTTTGTATGATCTGCATACTTACTAATCTACCTATCTACATTTTCATCCAAGTCTTTTATATGTATCACAAATAGCAGAGGTCTCAATATGGACCCCTGCAGAACACCACTAGTCACGGATCCTCAGCCTGAAAAGACTCTTCCATCACTACCCTTTGCCTTTTATGGGCAAGCCAATTCTGAATCCACGCAGCCAAGTCACCATGGATCCCATGCATTTTCATCTTCTGGATGAGCCTACCATGATCTTAGAACATAGAACATAGAATATAGAACAATACCGCACAGTACAGGCCCTTCAGACCACGATGTTGTGCCAAGCATTTATATTCATTTAAGATCAACCTAACCTTCATTTACTGCCATCCATGTGCTTGTCTAGTAGTCACTTAAGTGTCCTTAATGTTTCTGATACTACTAACACCGCTGGCAGTGCATACCACACATTCACCACTCTCTGTGTAAAGAACCTACCTCTGACATCTCCCCTATACCTTCCTTCAATTATCTTAAAATAATGACCCCTCATGACAGCCATTTCTGCTTGGGGAAAAGTGGGCGGCACGGTGGCACAATTAGCACTGCTGCCTCACAGCACCAGAGATCCGGGTTCAATTCCCGCCTCAGGCGACTCTGTGTGGAATTTGCACATTCTCCCCGTGTCTGCGTGGGTTTGCTCCAGGTGCTCCGGTTTCCTGCCACAATATAAAAATGTGCAAGTTAGGTGAATTGGCCATGCTAAATTGCCCGTAGTGTTAGGTGTAGGTCTGGGTGGGTTGTGCTTCAGCGGGTCAGTGTGGACTTGTTTGGCCAAAGGGCCTGTTTCCACACTGTAAAAAAAAGTATCTGGCTATCTATCTATCCCTCTCATTACCTTGGACATCTCTATCAAGTCATCTCTCTGCCTTCTTCCCTCCAGTGTGAAAAGCCCTCATTCACTCAAACTTTCTTCATAAGATAAGCCCTCTAATCCAGGCAGCATCCTGGTAAAGCTCCTCTGCACCCTCTCTAAAGCATCTATATACAATAGTGAGTAGAGTGGGTTCTTTCTTGATTTTTTTTTGTTTAATTGAGATCTGTCTCTTGTTTAAGTTTTAAAAATATATGCCAGAAGTATTAAGTTAGCCTGCAGCAGTGTTCTTATATAGAGCAATATAGATTGTGAAGGAGAAAAGATGGCCTTTAGTAGAGTGATATGCTCTTCTTGTCAGGTGTGGGAGTTTAGGGAAGAGTTTATGTGTTACTGAACATTGTGTCTGCAGCAAATGTTTTTGTTTGCGAAATCTATCACGTTGAATGGACCGATTAGAGTAACAGTTAGAGGCAATGAGGAATTTACAAGAGCTAGGCAGTGTGATGGATGGTAGTTATAGGAAGGGACAAAAGCTGCAGATACAGTCAGATCAATGGACTAACTCCAGGAAAGTTAGGAGAGGTAGGCTGGTAGTGCAGGAGTCTTCTGTGGCTATCCCCATCTCAAACAAGTATGCTATTTTGGAAACTGTAGAGGGTGATGGACTTTCAGGGGAATGTAGCTAACACAGCTAAGTTTCTGGGATCAAGACAGGTTCTATTATAATGAGGAGTATGTCAGATTCCAAGCGATCGATTGTGATATGGACTGACTAGTCAGAGGGACAGACAGATGTTTCTGCAGCCAGCAGCAAAAGATTAGGATTGTGTGTTGCCTCCCTGGTGCCAGGACCAAGGATGTCTCAGAGAGAGTGCAGAATGTTCTCAAAGGGGAGAGGGACCAGCAGGAGGTCATTGTATACATTGGAACCAACGACATAGGAAAGGAAAAGAATGAGATTCTGACGGGACAATATAGAAAGTTAGACAGAAATTTGAAAAGGAGGTCCTCAGGGGTAGTAATATCTCGATTACGACATGTGCTATGAGTGAGTGAGGGTAAGAATAGGAGGATAGAGCGGATGACTGCGTGGCTGAGAAACTTGCTCAGGGATGGACAGGACTGGCAGAATAATACAAAAGCTATAGAAAGGATAGAAAGGGGGGGAAGAGAAGAGAGGGAGTGGCGCTTAGATTTGGTCAGCATTACCACAGTAGTTAAGGAGGATATTCCTGGGAATACATCGAGGGAAGTTATTTGTGTGGAACTGAGAAATAAGAAAGGGATGATCCACTTTATTGGGATTGTCTGATAGATCCCCGAAAAGTCAGTGGGAAATCAAGAAACAAATTTGTAAGGAGATTTCAATTATCTGTAAAAATAATAGGGTGGTTGTGGTAGGGGATTTTAACTTTCCAAACATAGGCTGGGACTGCCATAGTGTTAAGGATTTAGATGGAGAGGAATTAATTAAGTGTGTACAAGAACATTTTCTGATTCAATATGTGGATGTGCCTACTAGAGAAGGTGCAAAACCTGACCTATTCTTGGGAAATAAGGCAGGGCAGGTGACTGAGGTGTCAGTGGGGAGAACTTTGGGGCCAGTGACCATAATTATATTAGTTTTAAAATAGCGATGGAAAAGGATAGACCGGATCTAAGAGTTGAAGTTCTCAATTCGAGGAAGGCTAATTTTGATGGCATCAGACAAGAACTTTCAAAAGCTGATTGGGGACAGATGTTCATACGTAAAGTGACTACTGGAAAATGGGAAGCCTTCAGAAATGAGATAACGAGAGTCCAGGGACAGTATATTCATGTTAGGGTGAAAGGAAAGTATGTAGATGTAGAGAATGCCGGATGACTGGAGAAATTGAGGTTTTGATTAAGAAAAAGATGGAAGAATATGTCAGGTATAGATAGGAGAGATTATGTGTATCCTTAGAGTATAAGGGCACTAGAAGTATACTTCAGAAGAAAATCAGGAGGGAAAAAAGGGGACATGAAATAGGTTTAAGGATAATGCAAAGGGTTTTTATAAACACATTAAGGAGAAAAGGGTAACAAGGGAGAGAATAGGCCCCCTCAAAGATCAACAAGACAGTCTATGTGTGTAGCCGTTAAAAGATGGGAGAGATACTCAACAAGTATTTTGCATCAGTGTTCACTGTGGAGAAGGACTTGGAAGATATAGGATGTAGGGAAATAGATGGTGACATCTTGAAAAATGTCCGTATTACAGAGGAGGAAGTGCTGGATGTCTTGAAACACATAAAAATGGACCTGATCAGGTGTACCCTAGTAAGGAAGTGATTGCTAGGCCCCTTGCTGAGATATTTGCATTCTCGATAGTCACAGGAGAGGTGCCGGAAGACTGGAAATTGGCTAATATGGTGCCACTATTTAAGAAAGGTAAGGACAAGCCAGAGAACTATAGATCGGTGAGCCTGATGTCAGTGGTGGGCAAGTTGTTGGAGGGAATTCTGAAGGACAGGATTTACATGTATTTGGAAAGGCAAGGACTGATTAAGGATAGTTAGCATGACTTTGTGCATGGGCAATCATGTCTTGCAAATTTGATTAAGTTTTCTGAAGAAGTAGCAAAGAGGATTGATGAGGGCAGAGCAGTGGATGTGATCTATATGGACATCAGTAAGGCATTCGACAAGGTTCCCCGTGGGAGACTGGTTAGCAACAAATCTCATGGAATATAGGGAGAACTAGCCATTTGGATACAGAACTGGCTTGAAGGTAGAAGACAGAGGGTGGTGGTGGAGAGTTGTTTTTCAGACTGGAGGCCTGTGACCAGTGGAGTGCCACAGGATCAACATTGGGTCCTCTACTTTTCATCATTTATATAAATGATTTGAACATGAACATAGGAGATATAATTCGTAAGTTTACATATGACACCAAACTTGAAGGTGTTTCGGCAGCAAAGAAGGTTACCTCAGAGTAGAACGGGATCTTGATCAGATGGGCCAATGGGCTGAGGAATGGCAGATTAAGTTTAATTTAGATAAATGTGAGGTGCTGCACCTTGGAAAAGCAAATCATAGCAGGACTTATACACTTACTGGTAAGATCCCAGGGAATGTTGCTGAACAAAGAGACCTTGGAGTGCAGGTTCATATTTCCTTGAAAGTAGAGTCGCAGGAGATAGGATAGTGAAGAAGACATTTGGTATGATTTCCTTTATTGATCAGAGTATTGAGTATAAGAGTTGGGAGGTCATGTTACAGCTGTACAGGACATTGGTTAGGCCACTTTTGGAATGTTAGGTGCGACTCTATTGGAAGGATGTTGTGATACTTGAATGGGTTCAGAAAAGTTTTACAAGGATGGTGCCAGGAATTTGAGCTATAGAGAGAAGCTGAAAAGGCTGGGGCTACTTTTCCTGGAGCATCAGAGGCTGAGGGGTGACCTTATGGAGGTTTATAAAATCATGAGGGGCAATAGATAGGGTAAATAGACAAGGTTTTTTCCCTGGAGTCGGGCAGTCCAGAACTAGAGGGCATTGGTTTATAGTGAGAGGGGTAAGATTTGAAAGAGACCTAAGGGGCAATGTTTTCATGTGGAGGGTGGTGCATGTATGTAAGGAGCTGCCAGAGCAAGTGGTGGATGCTGGTACAGTTGCAGCATTTAAAAGGAATCTGGATGGATATATGAATAGAAAGGGTTTAGAGGGATATGGGCCAAGTGCTGGCAAATGGGACTAGATTAGGTTGGGGCATCTGGTCGGCCTGGATGAGTTGGACCGAAGGGTCTGTTTACGTGCTGTACGTCTCTATGACTCTATCCTTCCTACAATGACTCAATATTCCAAGTGTGGTCTAACCACGGTTTTATTGAGCTGCAGCAAAACCTCGCTGCTCTTAAACTCAATCCCCCTGTTAATGAAAGCTAAAACACCATACGCCTTCTCAACAACCCTATCAAGTTAGCTGGGATTTGTGTATGTGGACCCCAAGATCCCGCTGTGCCACCACACTGTCTTTCCCCCTGTATTCAGCATTCAACTTCAACCTTCCAAAATGAATCACTTCGCATTTATCCAGGTAGAAATCAATCTGCCACTTCTGAATCCAGCTCTGCAACCTGTCAATGTCTTGTTGTAGCCTGCAACAGCCCTCGTCACTATCTGAAACACCACCAAACTTTGTGTCATTGGCAAACTATTAACCCACCCTTCAACTTCTTCATCCAAGTTATTTATAAAAACTACAAGAGCAGAGGCCCAAGAACAGATCCCTGCAGGACGCCACTGGTCACCGACCTCCAGGTGGAATACTTTCCATCCACTACCACTGTTTCGTTCGGCCAGCCAACTCTGTACCCAGACTGCCAAATTTCCCTGTATCCCATACCACCTAACTTTCTGAATGAGCCTATTCTGGACAACCTTATCAAATGCCTTACTGAAACTCGGACTGATAAGCTAGAAGAGATACCTGTTAGGAAGGAAGATGTGTTGGACATTTTGAACAACTTGAGGATAGACAAGTCCCCCGGGCCTGACGGGATATATCCTAGGATTATGTGGGAAGCAAGAGAGGAAATTGCAGTACCGTTGGCAATGATCTTCTCGTCTTCACTGGCAACTGGGGTGGTACCAGGGGACTGGAGAGTAGCGAATGTTGTGCCCCTGTTCAAAAAAGGGAATAGGGATAACCCCGGGAATTACAGGCCAGTTAGTCTTACTTCTGTGGTAGGCAAAGTAATGGAAAGGGTACTGAGGGATAGGATTTACGAGTATCTGGAAAGACACTGCTTGATTAGGGACAGCCAGCACGGATTTGTGAAGGGTAGGTCTTGCCTTACAAGTCTTATTGAATTCTTCGAGGAGGTGACCAAGCATGTGGATGAGGGTAGAGCAGTGGATGTAGTGTACATGGATTTTAGTAAGGCATTTGATAAGGTTCCCCATGGTAGGCTTATGCGGAAAGTCAGGAGGCATGGGATAGAGGGAAATTTGGCCAATTGGATAGAAAACTGGCTAACCGGTCGAAGTCAGAGAGTGGTGGTAGATGGTAAATATTCAGCATGGAGTCCAGTTACAAGTGGAGTTCCGCAGGGATCAGTTCTGGGTCCTCTGCTGTTTGTAATTTTTATTAATGACTTAGATGAGGGAGTCGAAGGGTGGGTCAGTAAATTTGCAGATGATACAAAGATAGGTGGAGTTGTGGACAGTGAGGAGGGCTGTTGTCAGCTGCAGAGGGACTTAGATATGATGCAGAGCTGGGCTGAGGAGTGGCAGATAGAGTTCAACCCTGCCAAGTGTGAGGTTGTCCATTTTGGAAGAACAAATAAGAATGCGGAATACAGGGTTAATGGTAGGGTTCTTGGTCAGGTGGAGGAACAGAGGGATCTTGGGGTCTATGTACATAGATCTTTGAAGGTTGCCACTCAGGTGGATAGAGTTTGTAAGAAGGCCTATGGAGTATTATCGTTCATTAGCAGAGGGATTGAATTCAAGAGTCGTGAGGTGATGTTGCAGCTGTACAGGACTTTGGTTAGGCCACATTTGGAGTACTGTGTGCAGTTCTGGTCGCCTCACTTTAGGAAAGATGTGGAAGCTTTGGAGAGGGTGCAGAGAAGATTTACCAGGATGTTGCCTGGAATGGAGAGTAGGTCGTACGAGGATAGGTTGAGAGTTCTCGGCCTTTTCTCGTTGGAACGGCGAAGGATGAGGGGTGACTTGATAGAGGTTTATAAGATGATCAGAGGAATAGATAGAGTAGACAGTCAGAAACTTTTTCCCCGGGTACAACAGAGTGTTACAAGGGGACATAAATTTAAGGTGAAGGGTGGAAGGTATAGGGGAGATGTCAGGGGTGGGTTCTTTACCCAGAGAGTGGTGGGGGCATGGAATGCGCTGCCCGAGGGAGTGGTAGAGTCAGAATCATTGGCGACCTTTAAGCGGCATTTGGATAGGTACATGGATGGGTGCTTAATCTAGGATAGAAGTTCGGCACAACATCGTGGGCCGAAGGGCCTGTTCTGTGCTGTATTGTTCTATGTTCTATGTTCTATGTTCTAAACCCATACACATCCACTGCTCGTCCTTCGTCAACTTGTCTCGTCACATCCTCAAAGAACTCAACAAGGCTTGTGAGGCATGACCTGCCTCTCACAAAGCCATGCTGACTATCTTTAATCAAACTATGCTTTTTCAAATAGACATAAATCCTATCTCCCAGAATCATTTCTAGTACCTTGCTTACCACAGATGTAAAACTAACAGGTCTGCAATTCCCAGGGATTTCCCTATTCCCTTTCTTGAACAGAGGAACAACACTCATCTCTCTCCAATCATCCGGTACTAATCCTATGGAGAGTGAGGATGCAAAAATCATCGCCAGAGATGCAGCAATTACATTCCTTGCTTCTCATAGTAACTTTGGATATATCTGATCACTAGACCATGGCAACACGACGCCTGGAGGAAAAGCGCCTCATCTTCCGCCTACGAACCCTCCAACCACAAGGGATGAACCCAGATTTCTCCAGCTTCCTCATGTCCTCTCCCCCCATCTTATCTCAGTCCCAACCCTCGGACTCAGCAACGCCTTCTTGACCTGCAATCTTCTTCCCGACCTCTCTGCCCCCACTCCCTCTCCGGCCTATCACCCTCACCTTAACCTCCTTCCACCTATCGCATTCCCAACGCCCCTCCCCCAAGTCCCTCCTCCCTACCTTTTATCTTAGCCTGCTTGGCACACCTTCCTCATTCCTGAAGAAGGGCTTATGCCCGAAACGTCGATTCTCCTGCTCCTTGGCTGCTGCCTGACCTGCTGTGCTTTTCCAGCAACACATTTTTCAGCATATATTTGATCATGCCCTGGGGCTTACCTATCTTGATGATTCCCAGAATTTCCAGCAAATCCACTTTCTTAATATCAATCTGTTCAAGTCTATTGATCTGGTCCATGGTCTTCTCACTATCAACAAGGTCCCTCTCTCTAAAACTGAAGCAAAAAACTCATTTAGGGCCTTCTCTACCTCTACAGACTCCAGGCACAAGTTCCCTCCATTATCCCTGATCAGCCCTTCCATCTTTCTGATCATTCCCGGCAGCCCCATAATGCTCGCTTCCACTGCTCCCAATGCTGCTGCAAAAATGGAGGCCGCTGATCCCACGAGGTAAGTTTTTAGAGGAGATATTTACCTTCCCAACAGCCCGCTGGTCCTTGCTCTCATGGCTCTCGCTTATGCTGCAAAAATGGATCTTGTCAAAAGTCTTATTAAAATCCATGTAGACAATATCCACTCTCTACCATCATCGATCACCTTTGTCACTCCCTGAAAAATGCAAACAAAGCTATGCTGGCTGTCCCTAATTAGACCATGTGTTTCCAAATATATGTAAATCCTGTCTCTAAAAATTCTTTCTAACAGCATCCCACCCATGAATGTGAGAATCACCAGTCTATAGTTTCTTGGATTATCCTTAATTCCAATCATGAAAAGAGGAACAAGATTAGCAACTCACCAGTCCTCTGGCACCTCTCCAGTTGCTAGCAAGGATACACAGATCTTGGTCAAGGCCCCAACAATCTCTATTTTTGCCTCTCTCAATAATCTGGGACAAATACCATTGGGCCCTGGGGATTTATCCACCTTAATGCTCAATACCTTTCTTGATTTCATGCTCCACAGAAGTCTTGCTATCCTCCATATCCTTCTCATGGGTGAATACTGACTCATTTAGGATCTCACCACATCCTCTGTCTCCAAGTGCAAGTTCCCTTTATTCTGAGTGGTCCTACCATCTCCCTAGTTATCCTCTTATTCCTAATGTATGCACTGAATGCTTTGGAATTCTCTTTAATTCTATTTGCTAACGTCATTTCATGGCCTCTTCTTGCTCTCCTAATTCCCTGCTTATTTCCTGCCTTCTTTATATTCCTCATGGGCTCTGTCTAATTTTAGCTTCCTAAACTTTACATATTCTTCTTCTTTCCTTTGGACTAAATTCACAACCTCCCTCATTATCCAATGGTCCCTTATCTTGCCATTTGTGTCCTTCTTTCTTACTGGAACATGCCAGCCCTGAACTCTGATCAGCATGTCTTTAAAGAACTCTCAACAACACACGTCAAATGTAGTTTTGCGCAATAACAGCTCCTCCCAATGAACACTCCCTAGTTTCTGCCTAATACTGCCACAATTTGTCTTTCCCCAATTTAGTACCTTTCCGCAAGGTCCTGACATATCCTTATTCATAGCTATCTTAAAATTTAATGAGTTGTGATCACTGTTTCCTAAATGCTCTCCCACTGAAAGGTCAGTTACCTAGCCAGGCATTAGCCAATACAAGATCCAGTATGGCCCCCACTTGAGTTCACAATCCACATACTGTTTCAAGAAGCCCTCTTGGATGTATTATCAAAATCTGCCCCACCTAAGCCTCCTGTTCCAAGGGAGTCAATATTGGGAAAGTTAAAGTTACCTACTGTTGTTATTGCATTTTTCCATAGTCTGCTTATGTATTTATTCCTCGAAGTCTCAGCGGCAGTTGGTGGGGGGGGGGGGGGTGGATATCATATAATCCTATCACAGTGATTGCACCCATTGTATTTTTGAGCTCGACCTATGTTGCCTCAGTGGTTGAGCCCTTCAGTATGTCCTCTCTGAGTACAGAAGTGACAACCTCCCTGAGTGGTAATGCAACTCTTCCACCTCTTTTACCTTCCTCTCGATCTCATCAAAAACAACAAAACCCTGAAACATTGAGTAACTAGGCGTACCCCTCTTTCAACCAAGTCTTTGTAATGGCCATATTTTCCTTATATATGCCCTCATCTTCAGTAACAATAACACAGTGGCTATCCTCCAGTCCCCAGCATCGTGCTGTAGCGAACAGTACCTGAAAATGTCCTCTCATTGTTATTGTCTCCCTTGCCTCGCTCAACAACTTGGTTTACATTTAATCTTGGCCTGGAAGTTCATCTGCTTTTAAGCCAGCCTGACCACACAGAATGTCCTTTCAGAATTTCTTTAATTCTATAATTTTTAAAATTTTAATTGACCTTCTTCCAGATTCCTATCTCCTGATTATCAGGGTAGCATGGTGGTTCAGTGGTTACTAAAGAGGAAGGGGTGGGGGGGAGAAGGACAGATATCGAAAGGGAGGGAAAGGGGAGACAGGGAGAGGGAGATAGATAGAGAGGGTGGGAGACAGAGGACGGGAGGCCAGCAGAGGGAGAGGGACGGACCAGGTGGTAGAAAGATATGAATGAAAATGCCAAAGCAGAAAGGTAGGCAACCACGAGATGAAAAGGAGATTCAGTGAAGCAATACAGCCAATCGGACAGCAGATGTCAAATTTGAGACCGAATGTTAAATGAAAAAGCAATGCGAGGTTAAATTCCTAAAGCTGCTGCTGTCAATGTGAAGCCCAATCCTTCAGGCCCAGGCTTGTAGAGGCCTCCTCACTCTGTGACTGCACCTATACCAGAGCTAGCGATATTGCCTCAATGCAACAGGGTGAAAGGTCACAATCAGGATTCCCGCCCACCTTCCAAGGACCCCTTCACCCACCTCCAACACACTGCATCCACCTGGACACCTTCACTTCCAAATGCCGCCGGGACATTAACCGCCTCAACCTGTCTACCCCCCCTCCTCCACTCCAACCTCTCACCCTCACAACGCGCAGCCCTCCAATCCCTCTGCTCCAATCCCAACCTCACCATCAAGCCAGCGGATAAAGGGGGCACAGTGGTAGTCTGGCGCACTGACCTCTACACTGCTGAAGCCAAACGCCAACTCGAGGACACCTCTTCCTACTGCCCCCTCGACCATGACCCCACCCCCCATCACCAAACCATCATCTCCCAAACCATACAGAACCTCATCACCTCAGGAGATCTCCCACCCACAGCTTCCAACCTCATAGTCCGGGAACCCCGCACTGCCCGGTTCTACCTCCTTCCCAAGATCCACAAGCCTGACCACCCTGGCCGACCCATTGTCTCAGCATGCTCCTGCCCCACTGAACTCAACTCTACCTACCTCGACACTGTCCTATCCCACCTAGTCCAGGAACTCCCCACATACATTCGAGACACCACCCACGCCCTCCACCTCCTCCAAGACTTCCGTTTCCCTGGCCCCCAATGCCTCATCTTCACCATGGATATCCAATTCCTCTACACCTCCATCCGCCATGACCAGGGCCTCCAAGCCCTCCGTTTTTTCCTCTCCAGACATCCCCAACAGTACCCTTCCACCGACACTCTCATTCGTTTGGCCGAACTGGTCATCATCCTTAACAATTTCTCCTTCGAATCCTCCCACTTCCTCCAGACCAAAGGGTTAGCCATGGGCGCACGTATGGGCCCCAGCTATGCCTGTCTCTTTGTTGGCTATGTAGAACAGTTGATCTTCCGTAATTACACCGGCACCACTCCCCTTCTCTTGTTCCACTACATTGATGACTGCATTGGCGCCACCTCGTGCTCCCGCGAGGAGATTGAGCAATTCATCAATTTCACCAACACATTCCACCCTGACCTTAAATTTACCTGGACCATCTCTGACACCTCCCTCCCCTTCCTGGACCTCTCCATCTCCATTAACGATGACCGACTTGACACTGACATTTTTTACAAACCCACCGACTCTCACAGCTACCTGGATTACACCTCTTCCCACCCTACCTCTTGCAAAAATGCCATCCCATATTCCCAATTCCTCTGCCTCCGCCGTATCTGCTCCCAGGAGGACTAGTTCCACCACAGAACACACCAGATGGCCTCCATCTTTAGAGACCGCAATTTCCCTTCCCATGTGGTTAAAGATGCCCTCCAACGCATCTCGTCTAAATCCTGCACCTCCGCCCTCAGACACCACCCCTCCAACCATAACAAGGCCAGAACGCCCCTGGTACTCACTTCCCACTCTACCAACCTTCGCCGACATTTCTGCCACCTCCAAACAGACCCCACTACCAGGGATATATTTCCCTCCCCACCCCTTTCCGCCTTCTGCAAAGACCGTTCCCTCCGCGACTACCTGGTCAGGTCCACGCCCCCCTACAACCCACCTTCCAATCCTCGCACTTTCCCCTGTCACTGCAGGAACTGTAAAACCTGCGCCCACACCTCCTCCCTCACCTCTATCCAAGGCCCTAAAGGAGCAGAGCGCTTTAGGGAACATCTCCGGGATACCCGCACCAATCAACCACACCGCCCTGTGGCCCAAAATTTCAACTCCCCCTCCCACTCTGCCGAGGACATGGAGGTCCTGGGCCTCCTTCACCGCCGCTCTCTCACCACCAGACGCCTGGAGGAAGAACGCCTCATCTTCCGCCTCGGAACACTTCAACGTGGACTTCAACAGTTTCCTCATTTCCCCTTCCCCCACCTCACCCTAGTTCTAAACTTCCAGCTCAGCACAGTCCCCATGACTTGTCCGGACTTGTCCTACCTGCCTATCTCCTTTTCCACCTATCCACTCCACCCTCTCGTCCCTGACCTATCACCTTCATCCCCTCCCCCACTCACCCATTGTACTCTATGCTACTTTCTCCCCACCCCCACCCTCCTCTAGCTTATCTCTCCACGCTTCAGGCTCACTGCCTTTATTCCTGATGAAGGGCTTTTGCCCGAAACGTCAATTTCGAAGCTACTTGGATGCTGTCTGAACTGCTGTGCTCTTCCAGCACCACTAATCCAGAATCTGATTTCCAGCATCTGCAGTCATTGTTTTTACCTCTCAGTGCTAGGGGCCCAGGTTCAATTCATGCCTCAGTCAACTGTCTGTGTGGAGTTTGCACAGTCTCCCTGTGTCTGTGTGGGTTTCCTCCTGGTGCTCTGGTTTCCTCCCACAGTCCAAAGATGTGCAGGTTATGATAAATTGCCCATAGTGTTAGGTGCATTAGTTAGGGGTTAAGGGAATGGGTCTGGGTGGATTACTCTTCAGAGGGTTGATGTGGACTTGTTGGGCCGAAGGGCTGTTTCCATACTGTAGGCAACCGAATCTTATACCTTTATTGTCTCTCTCATTAGCAAATACAAACCCAAAGTATTCATTTTGAACTCTTTTGACATCCTCTGGCTCCATGCAAAAATGACCACTGTGGTCCTTAATAGGCTCTACTCTTTCTTTCATTATCTTTTTGAATATTCAAGTTTTCCTTTATTTTACCTACAGTAAACTTTTAGCTCTCCTTATCTCCCATTGAAGTTCCCTCTTGCACCTCTATAACTTATGTTGCTTTAAGCCCTTGGTATCTGGCATATGACTCCCTTTATCTCTTAATCCAATGCTATACATCCCCAATATCCAGGGTTCACAGAATATGGCCCAATCTTTTTCGTTATTGGAACATTTTGACCCAGTATTCTCCACATTTCTTTCTTGAATGCATCCCACTGTTCTGAGACAGATATATTTGAATGTATTCGCTATCAGTCCTTTCTGACCAAATTATATCTGATCATATTAAAATCAAACTTCCACAGTTGAGAAGTTTGATTTCAGGCCCATCCTTGTCCTTGGATTCATAGAGATGTACAGCATGGAAACAGATCCTTCAGTTCAACTCATCCATGCCAACCAGATATCCCAACCTAATCTAGTACCATTTGCCAGCACTTGGCCCACATCCCTCTAAAGCCTTCGTATTCATAAACCCATCCACATATCTTTTAAATGCTGCAATTGTACCAGCCTCCACCACTTAGCCTGAGTGAAAAAGTTGCCCCTTAGGTCTCTTTTATATTTTTTTCCCTTCTCACGATGAACCTACGTCCCCTAGTTTTGGACTCACCCAACCATGGATTTACGCTACCCATGCCCCTCATGATTTTATAAACCTCTATAAGGATACCCTTCAGCCTCGGATGCTCCAGGGAAAGCAGCCCCCAGCCTATTCATCCTCTTCCTATAGCATCGCTGTCATCGATGCATTTTAAGAATTTTGCTTCCTCCAAACCTTTCACACAGTGACTATCCCAGTTAATGTTAGGGTAGTAGACATCCCATGCTACTTGCCCATTGCTTCTAACTCTCCTAAGATTTGTTGACATTTTTGCTATTCTATTTGTCTCAGACTGTTAGGGGTCCTATAATACACACCTAGCAATGTGATTGCAACTTTTTGCTTTTTAAGTTCTGCCCATACGTCTTCATTTAAGGAGTCTTCTTGGGTGTTGTAATAGATTCCCTGATAAAAATTGAACTGCCAGTCCTGCTCCCGTGTCAACCCTGTCTCAGTGACAGCAATGACATAATACCCCCATGTTTAATTTGTGCCCTCAGCTCATCTGTTTTGTTCATCAGACTCCTAGCATAAAAATTAATACTATCCAACCTTGCTCAATTCTCTTTATCTATAATGTCTATCAAAGAGAAATACAAGAGTATATAAACATTCCAATTTTCAATCATTTATTTTACATGTGTCTGGTCAGGTATGGACAACTTATCCATAAATAAAACATAACCATTTCTACAAAAATAAAACCTGGTTATTTTATTAACACACAAATAAAAGAAAAATGTTACAGAAGCTGGAGTGCAGGTTCCAAAGATGGGTCATATTTTTTTTTGTTCACTCGTAAAACTGGCTGTTGCTGGGTAGAACAGCATTTTATTGCCTATCCATTGTTACCTTTGTGAAGGAAGTGGTGAGCTGCTCCCTGATCTGTTGCTGTCATGTGCTGACCCAGAATGCCATTAGAGAGAGAATTCCAAGATTTGACCCAACAACATTGAAGGAATGGTAATAAATTTGTGAGTAAGGATGATAAGTGGCTTAATGGGGAACTTGCAGGTGCTAGTGTTTCCATGTTTTTGCTTTCCCCTGACTTCTGGAAGCTAGTAGTTTGGCAGGTGCTACCTTTAGACATTTGGTGAATTTCTGGAGTGCAGATAATATACACTGCTGCTACTGAGCATCAATAGTGGAGTGGCTGGATGTGGTGCCAATCAAGCAGGTTGTTTTGCCCTGGATGGGGTCAAGCTTCTTGCATGTTGCTGGATCTGCACTCATCTGCGCAAGGGGAGAATTCCTTTACTCTTCTGACTTGTGTATTGTAGAAAATTGACAGAATCAGGAGGTGAGTTACTCGCTGAAGCAATCCGAGGCTCTGACATGTTCTTCTAGCTATTATGTTTAGCTGTCCAACTCACTTTCTGGCAAACGATAACCAAAAGGATATTGACAGTGGGGCATTCAGTGATGGTAATGCCAGTGAATGTCGGGGGATGGTGGTTAGATTGTATGTTGTTGGAGATCATCATTACCTGGCATATGTGTGGCACGAGTGTTATTTGCCACTTTTTAAATCCAAGCCTTAATATTGTCCATGTCTTGTTGCAATAGGATATGGACTGCTTCAGTAACTGAGGAATCCTGAATGGTGCTGAATTTGATACAATCACCAGCAAACATCACCACTTCCAATGTTATGATGGAGGAAAGGTCATATATGAAGCAGCTGAAGTTGTTGGGCCGAGGACATTACCCTGACAAACTCCTGCAGAGATTTCTGGAGCTGAAGTGACCGACCCCTAACAATACAACTATCTCCCTATGTGCCCAGAATGGATCCAACCAGGATTGAGTATTTCCCTGATTCCTTTTGACTTTAGTTTTGCTGGGGGTCCTTGATTCCACGTTCAGTTAAAGGCACCTTAATATCAAGGGCTATCACTGTCAATTCATCACTGAAATTCAGCTCTTTCTTCCATGTTTGAAACAAGTCTGTAATAAGGTCAAATGCTGAGTGGCCCTGGTGGAGCCCAAACTGGGTATCCACAAGCAGGTTATTGTGAGCAGATGCTGCTTAATAGTACTGTTAATGGCACCTTCTATCACTTAACCAATGGTCCAGAGTAGCCAGATGTTGTAGTTAGTGGCTGGGTTGGATTTGTCCTGCTTTTTATATACAGGACTTACCAAGGCAATTTTCCAAGTTGTTGTGTAGTGTTGTAGCTGTACTGGAACAGCTTGGCTTGAGAATTAGCAAGTTCTGGAGCACAAGTTTCAGTACTGTTGCTGGAATGTTATCAGGATCTATAGTCTTTGTAGTGTCTAGTGTCTCCAGATGTTTCTCATGCTTCCATTTGATGACTATTACCAAAGCAGACAAAATGTTACTGTATCTTTAAAAAGAGATATAAGAATTTAAATGATTGTACTTTACTATCATAAATGAAAATATTGAGTGTATAATGAGCAACTAAAGTACAAGAATAGATTGTACCACATATTGAATAACACTGATAAAGCATTGACTGATAAAGCATGTGTCCTTCAAAAAAAAGCATGTGAAAAATCAAAATTGAACTTGAACTATGAGTTTAATTTATCCTGCAACATTACAAAAGTAAAATTACATTTAAATAAATCAGACTTTGAAATATTCAAGGTTAGTAGCTACTGTTTAAAGGGAATATGTATGAATCTGCAAGGAAAAACAAAATAGATCTCCTTCCACAATAATATTATTTTCATTATTTTACAATTATATTTGTGTTTTTACATTTTTAGGTAATCATTGTTATGCTCAAACAATTTAGTAATACAACAATTTTCTGATATGGAATTGACATCTGTGTACAGATGTTGTTGGGGATGTTGCATACTTCCAAGAATGTATTTGCTTTTAAACTTTATCTATTATCAATACTATTGTAAACTAATTTAACTATTTGTTAGAAGCATATACATTTAAAATTCTTGTATTACCATACGTTTACACTATGTGTAACATTAACCCTGTCATATATTTTAAAAAGCTCTGAGACAGTTATGAAGTAGTGAGTCCTCTGACTAACTTCAAGCGGTTGAGCTAAATGTCCTGTATTAAGTTCACTCCTTGCTCGAAATACTTATTTCTTTGAATACCATTATTTTATTGTACTACTTTATTTCCATTATTCCTCATGAATTGTCTCAAAGCAAAATAGTAAATGAGATTTGAAGAGATTAAGAATGTACAAATTAAAAAGTGAAAAGGCAATTGGGAAATTTCTAATGAGAATTTAATGGAATTTATAGAAATAATCAGTCCTGAACTAGGCAGGAAAATCCATTAATAAAAGAAAGGAGAAGGTGAATTAATCCAAATATTGAACACACTTCTGAAATATGTCACAACATTTATTGTTTTCTTAGTAATTGAAAACTGTAAGCTCCAAAATAAACTTTTGAAACAATGTACAAATTTTAAAGTACCACAAAATAAAATGATTAAGTTTATCCATTGCACTGTATTTTGCATCTTATAATAGTTCTTTTCTTTGGGAATGAAGTCATCTTAGTCTAAGCTGCAGGTGGGCATCTTACCCTTCGTGAAACGGATAGAAGATATTGACAATACCAGTGCAGTTCATAGCATTCATCAACACTTTCACTGAATTAAAGCAGAAGACTCATCCTGTGAGGATTTGGAATTTCTTCATGTTTTCTAAAAGACCTTGAAATAAACAAGACTTAAAGATGCATTCCAAGTAAATTTCATGTTGAAAATTTGGCAAATTTGACATCACGAACTAGCTTCTACACATTGTTCCATCTGATGTTGAAAGCTACAACTCTTTCACCCTGTGTGGTGGGAAGGAAGCCCTGAATGACCATAGCTCTCACCTCTGTATTTTTAACTGGCTATGACTATACATGGTCAGCCAGCCCTCTTTCAAGAGCAAGTGCAATGAACTTCTGGTCCTGCTACTCATGTCACTGGAAGAAGAATCTGGTTTGCAAGACTTTACTTTACATCTGCAATACAAAGTACAGCAACATCATGACATTTAGTGTATTTAAATGGTAAGGCAGACAGTAAGATCCACTTTCATATAGCTCACAGTGAAATGGGGCAACTTGAATAATAATTTTTGTGCACTTGAGATGTTTGCATATTTGCTCCTTGACTCATTCTGTGCCATTTGTGCATACCAAACAATGAGCTTCATCAGCCTATTTTGACAACAAAGACAATGACTCATTTGCTGTTCCTAACTGTACAATATCTTCTTTCAGATAGCTGGAAAGTACCTGTGATTAACAGCATCTGTAGTTTCTTTTGTTCACATTCAGAACATAAAACAAAATTTGCTTATCAAGAATGGATTTTTTTTCCCAGTGAGAGAGCACTTTGGGGCCAATGATCATAATTCCAATAGTTTCAAAATAGTGACAGAAAAGGACAGACTTAATCTAAAAGTTGAAGTTGTAAACTAGAGGAAGGCCGATTTTGACAGTATTCGGCAAGATCTTTCAAAAGTTGATGGGGGGGGGGGGGGGGGGGGGTGATGTTTGCCGGTAAAGAGACAGCTGGAAAATAGGAAACCTTCAAAACTGAGATATTGCGAGTCCTGAGATAGTTTTGGCCAAGAATAAGAAGGAAGCATATGTCAGGGCCAGACAGAGTGAATCGCTAGAATATGAAGACAGTAGGACTATACTGAAGAGGGAAATCAGGAGGGCAAAAATGGGATTATGAGATAGCTTTGACAAGTAGCGTTTAAGAAGAATTCAAAGGGATTCTACAAATACTTTAAGGACAAAAGAGGACTTGGGAGAGAAAGGGCCCCTTAAAAATCAACAAAGCCACCTATGTGTGGAACCACAGGAGATTGGGAGATACTATATTAGTATTTTGCATCAGTGTTTACTGTAGAGAAGGATATAGAAGATAGAGAACATGGAGAAATAAGTAGTGACATCTTTAAAAATGTCCACATTACAGAGGAGGAAATGGTAGAGGTCTTAAAATGCATAAAGGTGGATAAATCACCAGGACCTGATGAGGTGTACCCTGAGAATCGAATCCTTTGCCCATTGCTGAGGTTCATATATTATCGATAGCTGCAAGTGAGGTGACGGAAGGCTGGAGATTGGTTAACGTTGTGTCATTACTTAAGAAAGGTGGTAAGAAAAACCCCAGGTCTTTTCAGTGGTGTGAGGGAGTCGAAAACTGTAGGGCATAGGTTTAAGATAAGAGGGGAAAGATTTAAAAGGGACCTAAGGGGTAACTTTTTCAGGCAGAGTGTAGTGCATGTATGGAATGAGCTGCCAGAGGAAGTGGTGGTGGCTGGTACAATTATAACATTTAAAATGTATCTGGATGGGTATATGAAGAGGGAGGGTTGAGAGGGATATGGGCTAAATGCAGATAAATGGGACTAGATTTATTTGGCATGACTGGTCAGCATGAACAAGCTGAACCGAAGGATCTGTTTCCATGCTGCATATCTCTAACTTCAAAACTTCAAACATCAATCTTTATTTTCTAGGCCAATTTTGATCTGATTTGCCAAAATGCCCAGATCCTGTGAAATCATAGTCTCATAACAGTCTGCCATATAAGATTTTGTCCATGTAGACTACATCATCTGCAGCTACCCTCATTGATACTTTTTCAAAGAGGTGATAGGTGTAAATCAAATTTTTTGTACATGATCTCATCCTTACAAAGCCTTAATCCTTACCTCTTGAATTGCAAATTAATGGTTCTGGATTAGTGGTGCTGGAAGAGCACAGCAGTTCAGGCAGCATCCAAGTAGCTTCGAAATCGACGTTTCAGGCAAAAGCCCTTCATCAGGAATAAAGGCAGTGACCCTGAAGCGTGGAGAGATAAGCTAGAGGAGGGTGGGGGTGGGGAAAAAGTAGCATAGAGTACAATGGGTGAGTGGGGGAGAGGATGAAGGTGATAGGTCAGGGAGGAGAGGGTGGAGTGGATAGGTGGAAAAGGAGATAGGCAGGTAGGACAAGTCCGGACAAGTCATGGGGACAGTGCTGAGCTGGAAGTTTAGAACTAGGCTGAGGTGGGGGAAGGGGAAATGAGGAAACTGTTGAAATCCACATTGATGCCCTGGGGTTGAAGTGTTCCGAGGCAGAAGATGAGCCGTTCTTCCTCCAGGCGTCTGGTGGTGAGGGAGCGGCGGTGAAGGAGGCCCAGGACCTCCATGTCCTCGGCAGAGTGGGAGGGGGAGTTGAAATGTTGGGCCACGGGGCGGTGTGGTTGATTGGTGCAGGTGTCCCGGCGATGTTCCCTAATGCGCTCTGCTAGGAGGCGCCCAGTTTCCTCAATGTAGAGGAGACCGCATCGGGAGCAACGGATACAAAAATGATATTATTGGATGTGCAAGTAAAACTTTGATGGATGTGAAAGGCTCCTTTAGGGCCTTGGATAGAGGTGAGGGAGGAGGTGTGGGCGCAAGTTTTATAGTTCCTGCGGTGGCAGGGAAAGTGCCAGGATTGGAGGGTGGGTTGTAGGGGGGCGTGGACCTGACCAGGTAGTCACGGAGGGAACGGTCTTTGCGGAAGGCGGAAAGGGGTGGGGAGGGAAATATATCCCTAGTGGTGGGGTCTGTTTGGAGGTGGTGGAAATGTCGATGGATGATTTGGATTATGCGAAGGTTGGTAGGGTGGAAGGTGAGCACCAGGGGCGTTCTGTCCTTGTTATGGTTGGAGGGGTGGTGTCTGAGGGTGGAGGTGCGGGATGTAGACGAGATGCGTTGGAGGGCATCTTTTACCATGTGGGAAGGGAAATTGCGGTCTCTAAAGAAGGAGGCCATCTGGTGTGTTCTGTGGTGGAACTGGTCCTCCTGGGTGCAGATACAGCGGAGGCGGAGGAATTGGGAATATGGGATGGCATTTTTGCAAGAGGTAGGATGGGAAGAGGTGTAATCCAGGTAGCTGTGGGAGTCAGTGGGTTTGTAAAAAATGTCAGTGTCAAGTTGGTCGTCATTAATGGAGATGGAGAGGTCCAGGAAGGGGAGGGAGGTGTCAGAGATGGTCCAGGTAAATTTAAGGTCAGGTGGAATGTGTTGGTGAAGTTGATGAATTGCTCAAGCTCCTTGCGGGAGCACGAGGTGGCGCCAATGCAGTCATCAATGTAGCGGAGGAAGAGGTGGGGAGTGGTGCCGGTATTATTACGGAAGATCAACTGCTCTACGTAGCCAACAAAGAGACAGGCATAGCTGGGGCCCATACGTGTGCCCATGGCTACCCCTTTGGTCTGGAGGAAGTGGGAGGATTTGAAGGAGAAATTTTTAAGGGTGATGACCAGTTCGGCCAAACGAATGAGAGTGTCGGTGGAAGGGTACTGTTGGGGATGTCTGGAGAGGAAAAAACGGAGGGCTTGGAGGCCCTGGTCATGGCGGATGGAGGTGTAGAGGGATTGGATATCCATGGTGAAGATGAAGCGTTGGGGGCCAGGGAAATGGAAGTCTTGGAGGAGGTGGAGGGCGTGGGTGGTGTCTCGAACATCTGTGGGGAGTTCCTGGACTAAGTGGGATAGGACAGTGCCGAGGTAGGTAGAGATGAGTTCAGTGGGGCAGGAGCATGCTGAGACAATGGGTCGGCCAGGGTGGTCAGGCTTGTTGTCTATCATGACCTCTCCCAATATTTTCATGCCACGAATGTTAGACTCAATGGCCTGTTGTTTCCTGGTTTATTTCTACCTACCTTCTTGAATAATGATACTACATTAGTTGTTATCCAGTCTTCTGGCACCTCTCCTGTAGCCAGCGAGCATTTGAACATTAGTATCAAAACCCCTGAAATCTCTTCCCTTAAGACCCACACCAGCCTGGAAATATCTCATTTGCACCTGGGGATTTAATCACTGCTTAGCCTATTAAAACAAATAATACCTCTTCCCTCTCACAGCTACATCACAATCATCCTCCCTGATTTTTATACCTACATAGTCCTTCACTATAAATGATTAAAGTACTCATTCAAACCTCAGCTATGTCTTCTGGCTCCATATAGAACCAGATCTCTTTCTGCCAATAACTGTGCTACTTGGAAATAGACTTACCATAGTCATATCACATCAGTCTAAGCCTGAATCTTTGAATGCAAAGACACATTTTGATTTTTTTTTCCATCCCAATAGTGTTACCAAAAGCTTGACCAGGAATTTCACTCCTATGGGTAGTCTGTGAAACTTTCACATCGTAGAATTATACATTACAGAAGAGGCCTTTTGGCCCATCGAATATATACCTTCAAAAATCACAACTATCTACACTATGGTATTACTTTCCTGCACAAGTCCCAATAGCTTTGAATGGTATAGTACTTCAAATGTTCACCCAAGATTTTAAGGATTGTGAGATTATTTGCCTCAATTACTCTCCCAGGCAGTGCATTTTAAAAACCCAATACCCTCTGGGTGAAAATTACTTCCCTTAAATCCCTTCTAAATCTCCTACCTTTCATACCCCCCTGCTTCTGACCCTCTAAATAAGAAGAACAGCTGCTTCCTAAAAATAGAGTCAAACTTACAATCTTCTGATGTGTAGTCAGACACACAATGCATTTCACCATTGGCCCCATGTAACTCATTATACCAATGTCTCTGTTCTGTGTTGGTTAAAACTGTTGATGAAAAATAGAGCAGTTCTTATGTACTGCCAGTTTGCATTTGAATAAAAACTAATCCTGTTGGCAATGCAGCTACTATAGTGAGAAAACCTGAATTGCAATGGGCCTTAACGTCAGTAGGAAGTAGCTTCTCATTAATCCTTTCAAAAGCTGCAGTCTATTCCTGACTCCAAGACCAATACTGGCCTATTTTCCAAAACTCTGTTATAGGTCTGACTAAAAATGGCTATGTTGGAGTCAACCTTCTCACTTGATGCACCACGCCGAAGAACTAATGTACACCAATTTAGACACATCAATCTGCAAAATTCACTGATGGCTCTTGTCTCCCTTGAACTTCGATGCCTCATTCTTCGTTAATGTCTCCCACAAATGTAATCTTTGTTTAAGAGAATTGTCATTTCTCACTTAGCATAAGGTCTGCATTCCAATAATGCCTTTAATATGTCCCTGACTATGGGTGTGTTTATTATTTGGTTTTCATGCAGTAGGATATCTTCCACTTGACACATGGTTTCTTGTTTCCCTTCCAGGATTCTAGATATTGCCCTTTGGAAAATCTTTGGTGCAGAGAACATCCCAAATAGTGGATAGTTGAAGAAATTCCACCTAAACATAGACAGCAATTCTGATTTAAAGTTATCTACTGAACTCGATGTTGGCATTCCTTGTTATGATAAAATTGCTTGTTGTTAACTTAGCCAAATTTCCGATCTAACTCGTGTTTAATTAAGTGAAATTTACACAAAATCTTAGTTCTCTGTTTGCTTGGGAACAGTTATTATCTTTCAGCACTGTGTTTGTTCTGTAGGACTTGCTTTCAATCATGCTGACTAGCTGTGATTTCACTTTCCCAAACAGGATGAGAAATTTTACTGGGAACATACAAGCAGTTGTGTTAGTATCTTGTTGCAGAGTTGTGTAATGCTTCTGCTTCCATTTGCCTAAACCTTTTAGTAGATATGGAAATTCTTCCAAAAATTATTTCCTGTCTTCATTCCACTCTCTCTAACCTAGATGAGCACATGCATTTCTGCTCAACAATGAGGCATTCTGACTCTTCGGTTTATATATTTCACTGATATTTTGTTGTCAGCACCAAAGCTTTGTCATCTGCATGGTCAAATCACTACAATCTGTGTCTCCTGGACCTTGGAGTTTTATGTTAGTTGGTCTGATTCCCACAAACTTCAACCATGGCAAGCTGTCTGCCAGTATAGAGACAGATGCTCTTATATTGAGTTTCAGTTCTGCTTCAAAGTCTTGTTTCTTCAAACTGATGGTCCAGAATCAGTTTTGACTCTCTTTGACCAAACTGAAGAATGTTGCCTTTATCTTTTGTTCTGTATCTTTAACTTCTTGACCTTCCTTTTCGCATTTTCTGATTCTATTTTCTACGGGAATTTTCCTTTCGCAGGACTATTTCTTTGTTTTGAGGTAATAAAACTGCTGCTAACCTACAATATTTTCTAAAAATGTACAGTTAACCATACTTAAAGACTCAGCTGCCCCACTGGAGATTTTCACATTTGTGATTCTGATTGGAGTTACATTGTCTTCCCTTCCCTCCTCAACATTCTAAAAGGATTATTCCCTCTGTGACCTCAACTCTACTCTCAAATCACCCGACTGCTCATGTGTCCTTTCTATGTGAAAGACGTACATGTGACAGCTCTCCATTTATCTCCTTCTTTCTGCCTAAGACCTCAATCTTTCTTTACAAATAAAATAGAGTGATATGTAGGCCTTCCAATAAGTATTCTGATTTCACAGCTCACAATTTTGCCTACTCTTCACTGGGGAGAGAAATGCAGATTAAGTGCCTACATTGAGGATCTTTGTTCAATTCACAAGTGTCGTCCCACGGTTCTGGTTCCCTGTCATTTTAATGGTCTCACTTGAACATGTCTATTTCCAGCTTCCTGCAGTACTTCGCATAGTTTTACAAAAATTTGAGGAACAGCATCTTACCTTTCAATTGAACACTTTACCACCTTGTAGACTCAATATTACACTGAACAGTGTCAAACTATGACCTTTTTCCCTATTTTGTTTCCTTTTCCTTTGCTGATTTTGATTTTACTCTTTTGATTGTCCATTTTTGCTTTTGGAGGGCAGCTATTCATTTAAACCTACCCTCCCCATACTTTCTCTCACTTTACTATTGCCTTGTGCCGTCAAATCTTTTTGTTATGTAATCTCTTCTACTTTATTATACACCATCCCTATCGTTCTGTTTCCCATCCTCTCCCTTTTCATTTTTTAAAAAACATTATGTCACTAGCTGTTCCCAGTTATGATTTAAGAATATTGTGTGCAGTTCTGGAATCACATTATAGGAGGAATGTGATAGCACTGGAGAAGAAATCCAAAGATGTTCAGGTTAGGTGGAATGATCATGATAAATTGTCCATAACATCCAGGGATGTGCAGACAAACTGAATTAACCATGGGAAATTCAAAGTTATACAGATAGGGTAGAGGGATAGATTTGGGTAGGATACTCTTTAAAGGGTTGGTGTGGAATTGATGGGCTGATGCTATGATTCTAAGACTCTGATGCAGTGGTGATTTACTTGGATGTTTAAATGTTTAGGTTCCCTACAGTATGAAAACAGGCCCTTTGACCCAATAAGTCCACACTAACCCTCCGAAGAGTAACCCACCCAGACACATTCCCCTACCCTGTATTTACCCCTGACTAATGCACCTAACACTACGGGCAATTTAACATGGCCAATTCACCTAACCTGCACATCTTTGGACTGTGGGAGGAAACCAGAGCAGCCGGAGGAAACCCACACAGACACGGGGAGAATGTGCAAATTCTACACAGACAGTTGCCTGAGGCTGGAATTGAAACTGATTCCCTGGCGCTGTGAGGCAGCAGTGCTAACCACTGAGCCACCTAGACTGGAGAGTTTCAGTTTTGAAGAGAGGTTGGACAGATTGGGGTATTTTCCTTAGAGCAGAGGAGATTCAGAAGGGACATTATTAAGATGTACAAAATTATGAGGGGCTGGGATAGATAGACAGGAAGAAACTTTACTTGTTGATGGAAGAATCATTGACCAGGATACATAGATTTAAGGTAAGGGGAAGAAGGTTAATGTGAAGAAAAAACATTTTACCCATAGCATGGTGGATATCTGGAAATCACCACCTATAATGGTTATTGAGGCAGAAACCCTCAAAATATTTAACGAGTATTTGGATGGGTACTTGCAATGTCAAGGCATACAAGGCTATGGGCCAAATGCTGGAAAACAATATTAGAACAGTGGTTGTTTTTGACCAGCACAGATACGATGAAGTGAAGGGCCTTTTTTCTATGTCATAGATATCTATAGCTCTGTGACCTGAACTTCTGTTTCTCTTTTCAGTAGATACTGCCTGACTAACTGAATAGTATTAACATTTCCTTTTTTTAATTTGAAAACAACTAAATTGATATTGGCAATATTCTTCATTAAGAATTAATATGTTATTTCAGTTGGCTGTAACGGATGACAGATTTAAAATATATTTAAAAACCACATTTAAATTCATAGTTTGAGGATTTTGTTTTAGCTTTGCCTTCATGGTAAAATAGCCCAAAGTTCTGATGCTACTTTCCTTGAAAAAGTGGTGTTGACTGGGTAGCTGTGTGTGCAGTTGCACCAGTTAATGGACAATATATAAGTACTGACAAGACCTTTTTCATGATAACCTTGCCCTGTGATTATCTTACATAAAGTGACACATTTCAGTGACTGCTTTGCTCAGCCAAAGCCTTATCAGACAATGCCATTAGTCAGCTCTAAGTACCTGAACCTTTTATGCATGTACCTTGAGTAGCTAATTGATGCAAAATCTAGCTTCCTGTGCTTTCAAAAGTAATGTTTCAGTTCCCATCACTTGGTCTTCTGCATTTTGCAGTGGCAGACTTTGACTAAGAAAATACGGATGTCAATATAGCAATCCCAACATCTTCACATTTGCATCTGAATAGCCTCCTTACAATTGTAGGAACTCAATGAACTTGTGGAATGTGCCATATAAAGCCAAGCTCCCAATAGAAAAAACTAGCGTATTTGAAATTGGAAATGCCCATTATATGAATCCGATTTCATAGATTATTTCATTTACTCTATGGTTAGCTGTAGTTTGATCAGATCAACTTTGGCCTGCATTTTGGCGAGCTTTGGAAGGTGTTCGTTTAAATTTATCAGTGGGTCTGGTTAAATCAGATCACCGTCATTATCAAGCTAATGTTACTATAATGAAAGTGTTCACTCATCCAAATTGACTACAACAAGTTTTGTGGGTAAAGAGAGTCCCAGGGAAGTGGTTTTTACTAGAGTCAGAATTGTTCATCATATTTTCAGTATTGAGTCAGAAAGCATTTTGTTTGATGGGTATAAATTTCCCACACTAATGCCATGTATAGCTAAAGAAGTTCACTTTGGACTATCTTTATAGATGACATTTTCTTAACAGGTTAGCTATTATATTCAAAGTGTTAAACACCTCTGTATTGGCTAATGTTATTATCGGAGGGTTTGATCAGAGAACTTCAATCTCTGACCCAGTTAAACTCAGAAGTGTTTTTATGTCACTATTTTCTTTCTTTACTAACTGGAGTACACTAGTAGATGTTTCCTTCTGTCTGTGGTACTATATATAGAGTTTACCTCATTAAACATAATAAGACCACTGAACCTAGCCTTTATATATTCACCTAGTAATTATAACACAACCTGTACTTTACTCCCACATTAAAAATTTGGGTTTTAGCTGTCTTATCTGCTTGTTTTTTCATTATTTGTTGGGAAACATTAAAATGTTCCTGAGCTACTGTGCTACTTTGACAACCTTTCTCAAATCTTAGTAAAGATAAAATCACACATAGCCCCATTCTCTCATTAGAGGGAGACAACTGTTGGTCCTTTAATCAGAAGATCACCATGCCTTAGGTCAAGAAGGTGGGGTCTTCATGGTGACCTCAGCCAGCGCAGGACTTGAATCTATGCTATTCATGTCACTATTCATCATAAACCAGCTGTCCAGCTAACCCGACCCCAGTGGACACTTAAACATATCATCCAAGTGAATAATTTCTTTCTGGTTCATAAGAACTAAGTGACTGCCTTACTTCAGGTTCATAGATTTACTTCAAAGGGATTGAAATACATTGATTCATTAGGTGCATCACCAAGGCTAAATAATAAAATTGACATTTACTGGCATAGTTCTTTGGGATACACAGGCAATAAACTTCAAGTTTAAGTTTTTAATATTTGTGGCAACTTTCTAATGGCCTTTCAGTGTGTGAGGAGTGTGCAGACAATTTAATCTGTTTTACTTCTAAGATACATATTGCATCCTGAAACACCTGTAACATGTGATTTGATCTTTGATCAGAGTGAACCTCTCTGGGTGACATGTACCAAGTGAAAACTGAATGCATCTTTAATTTCCACTTATTCCATTTTTTTTGTTTGCTTAAACACATTATCTCCAATTAAGAATGGGTTAAGAAATTAACACTTTAGGGAAACAATTGAGCGAGAGTAATGTAAAAGAAGTTTTTAACACAGCAAATGTTGTGGAGCTTACTGCCTATGAACGTGGTGGAAGCAGAGATGGTAAATGATTTTAAAAGGAAATTGGATGGATACTTGAGCGAAATAAACTATAGGGCTAAGGCAACAGAGCAGGAGAAAAGCTGTGACTAGATTTCTGGGCTGAATGCCCTGCTTCTGATAATTGTGACTACACTAAAAGTGCATCAAATGTAGAATTGGTGGATCTAATTAAATCAATGGCTGGGACTTTCAAACCAATTGATTTATGGCACATCTTACAGAATTCAACTACATCTCTATAAATTCCTGAGTAATAAGAATGCTTTATTACTTCAGCTTGAGTCTTTCTTATTCCTCAATTAATTGCTTTTGGAATCTTTTGAGCAATTCCTAAAACATTCTTTCATCAACCAGGATGAATAAAAAGTTGAGAACCTATTGTCCATTTGACTCTGAGGAAGTCTCCTCTTCCTCATCAATATGCAATTTTTTGTATTAACATTCAGGGACCCTTTCTGATTCTTCCTTAGAAAATGCTGTCTGAGACAACTTCCACATATTAAGTTCTGCTTACTGGGCTTCAGCTGAATAATTTGGCTTTGCTATTTTCAAGATCTTTAACCTAATTCAAATTCCCCAAAAATAGTCCTATATAATTGCACACCTGAATAACTTCACTCACAATCAATTTTCCTTTATCCTGTTTAGTATTATAGTCTGAACCCTAGGTATCACATAGGATGTTCCTTCTTCAAAATTTCAGTTTATCTTGTCAGTGACAACACTCAAAGCTCTTGGAGATGATAATACACTCAAACCTGCCCAATATAAAATCTGCCCCCATCAACAGCTAAACTAGGAACTATTCCCACACTTACAACTTTATTTAATAAGTCAGTTTGTAACTTAACTCTAAAATGGAATAGGTAGGTAGTTCCCAAGCATTCTCCTATCAATACAAAAATATTCTTTCATCAAACCACCTGGAAAGCAAATCATACCAGAATCCACTATCAAGGTCTGAAGTGCACCAGCAGCTCTCTAAGTAAGAAGTATTCACTTACTCATCTAACAAACCAGATAAACAAATTAATTTTTTGAGATCTGCTGGTGCCAAAAATGGTGATCGAGGTTATGGTGATAAAATCTCCATAACCTCCAGTAATCTGACTCACTTCATCACAGAGTTGTTACAGCACAGAACAATTCAATCAGTGACAAACATTTTCTAACCGTTTCTTTGTAACTCTAACTATGCTTCCTTTTCAGATAGGAGGTTCTCTTTTGAATGTTTCAATTGAACCTCCTTTCACCGCATGCAGAGGTAGTGTATTCCAGAACTTAACCACTTGCTACACGAATTGTTTTTTGACCAATTACTTTGAATATGTGTCTTCTTGTGCTTGATCCCATCATATGTAATAGAATCACAGCTTTTTTAAAGTACAGATTAGAACAGATTTTCCCTACCTAGATGTATCCATCGCACTGGAGGGTCAGAGGGAATACTACATCTGTCCTATTGCCACTGTTTTATCATCATTTCAGGCATTTCTGAAGACTTTTTTGGACTGGAGGTCTGCGACCAGCAGTGCTTCATAGGGATCAGTACTGGGTCTAATTTTAAATAAATGATTTGGATGAGAATATGGTTAGTAAGCTTGCAGATGACTACAAAGAGATCTCTATCGATTGAGTCAATGGGCCGAGGAGTGCCAGACGGAGTTTAATTTGGATAAATGTGGAATAATGCATTTTGGTAATGCAAACAAGGACAGGACTTATACAATTGATGGAATAGCCCTGCCTAGTATTTTTAAGGTAAGAGGAGAAAGATTTAAAAAGATCATGGGGGCAACCTTTTTACATGGGGGAAAGTGGTTCCCATGTGTGGAATGAACTGCCAGAGAAAGTGGTAGATGCAGGTACAGTTACAATGTTTGAATGACGTTTGGATAAGTTCATGAATAGGAAAGGTTTGGAGGGATATGGGCCAAGTGCAAGCAGGTAGGACTAGTTTAGTTTGGGTACATGGTCAGCATGTCAGTTGGAACGAAGGGTCTGTTGCCATGCTGTATGACTCTATGACTTCTTGGGCATCAATATTATTGATTAACTGTCAGCTTCTCACAATTCTGTCTTCCAGCAGGGAAAGCATTCAAGTTTCTTAGCAACACTTTTATCTTCTATATTAATACTTTAATTGACCAATATACTTTCTTCCTTTCTCCTTAAAGCCATATTCTTTTGTTATTCGTAAACTCTCTACTCTTCCAGATTCCCTGTGGGTTTGTAAAGTGAGTTTGTAAATAAGTCCCTTGCTAGCTTATTGCACCCATCTGCGAGAACCACCACTTCCTTTAGTTTAGAAATGTTACAAAATTCCAAGTGTGATCTCATAGCTACTGGGAAGCTGTTTCTAAATTCTGCAATAGAACCACTAGCAGCAGGTGGCGATGGTGAGGAAACAATCTAATGGACACTGGAAGAGAAAAACTTCGCCGGAAGGAAGTCTGACAGGAAGAAGGAACAGAGAGACACAACATAAATCACGGGTTTCATTTGATTTAACTACTGTAAATATTTCCTTCTTTAACATTAGTTTCCTTTTATGTCTGTGAATTAAAGAAAAACATGTTTCATGACCTTTGGGGCGTCTGTGAGAAACAATCTCATTATTTTTCTGGCACAGTTGGCAGGATTCCACAGCACAGGCAAATGAAGTTAAAAGGTGCATGGCTGAGATGGAACAGATGGTGGAGGAGCTGAAACTGGCAAAATCCATGAGACTGGCAGAAGCTGCTCTGGAACTATTAGAGGCTTGGGTCTAAGAAAGGGACTATTAAAAGCACACAAATACCATGCTCCATATGAGCAGTTGGGAGAAGGCATAGCTCGAGCTTGTATAGATGAGTGAGTGTGTGGTACTGGAAATTTAGTTCACCATGGGAGTTCAGTGCACAGAGTGCATTTTTTGTTCATAGTTTGTAAGATCCTTATGTTAAGATTTATATTTTGTGAGGCTACATTATTTAGCTTTAGCTGAGTGGAAAGAAGTGAATCCTAGTTTAACAGTTGCAGCTACAGGAGTCTGCTGTTTTGGGAAACAAATCAGGACAGTGACATCACAGGAAAGTGGTGTGATCGGTTTGTGATTTTCGGGAAAAAAAATGTACTTTTTGGAAGGGATTAACTGAGAAACAACAGGAATAAGTGAAAGGCAGGCCCAATGTAATAAACTATTATAAGTAAACAGTAGAGTAGAGTAAGGGAAATACTGTTAGCATAGGTTAGCAGTATTTTTACATAAGCAAATTTTTTTTTAGGAAAGCATTAGTCCAGGGAATTAGAAAAGTCAGGGCAGCAGGGCCTACACCCATGATATGCTTCTTATGTGCTATGTAGAAAATCACAGGAGTTACAGTTTTCCCCTCATGACCATGTGTGCAGGAAGTATGTGCAGCTGATGAACTACTTTTGGAGCTGGAGCTGCAGGTGAATTCAATGTGGAGCATTAGCAATGCTGGGCAAGTTGTGGATAGCAGTGTTTGGTAATGTGGTCATGCAGAGGTGCAAATTGAATAGACAGAAAGTGCATGGGTGACCACAAGGCAGAGTAGTGCAGGTATATCCTGTAGCCATCCCTAACTGATATAGTGTGGGCACTGTTGGGGACATGACTGTGGCGGCCAACTTCATGGCACTATAGGTGAGTAGGTTGCACAGAGGAAAAGAATGGTAAGGCGATAGTGGTAGGTGATTTAATTGTAAGGGGAACAGACAGTAATTTGTGTGGCCATAGAAGAGATTTCAGGATGGTGTGTTGCCTCCATGATACCAATGTAGGAATGTCACTGAATGGCTGCAGGGAATTCTGAAGGGCAAAGGCTATTAGACAGTGATTGTGGTACATATGTTGGAAAGGGGTTGAGATCCTAAAAGCAGAATTTAATGAGTTATGAAGTACATTAAAAAAACAGGACCTAATGCATAGTAATCTCTGGATTACTTCTGGTGCCTCGCATGAGGCAGTGTACGAATAGAAGGTTAGTCCAGATGAATGGACTGGAGGAATAGTGCAGGACGAAGGCCTTTAGATTTCTGGGACTGTTTTTGGGGATGGTGGAACCTGTACAAGGCAGATGTGTTGTATCTGAACTGGAATGGGAGAAACAACCTTCTGTGGAGGTTTGCTACTGCTGTTGGGGAGGCTTTAAAGTAACTTGTCAGGGGAGTGGAGTCCCAAGAAGTTCAACAGGGGATGATGAAGTCAGGAGGGCATCAACATTATAAACTAAAGAGAATTAGGCAATTTGGATGGTACTTATTTTAATGCTAGGAGTCTGGCAAACAGGCAGATGAGTTGAGGGCACCATTTAAAACATGGGGTATAGGCCATTGCTGATGGTTGATAGAAGGGGAGCATTGGCAGCTCAATATTCCATTTTCAAGCAAGACAGGGAAGGAGGTAAAAGAAGAAGCGGTGTCATAATTTTGATCAGGGATCTATTACAATAGTAAGGAGGGTTGACATCTTGGAAGAGTCCTCAAATGAAGCCAGATGGGTAGAACTTAAAAAGTAAAAAAGGAACAATTGTATTGCTGGGAGTGTACTACACACTCCATAACATTCTGGGAGAAATAGAAGAGCAGCTATTTAGGTAAATTTCAGGGAAATGTTAATGTGATAGGGTAAGGAAAGTAAGGGAATTTAACATCTCTAATATGAAATGGGGTATTCATTGTGTGAAATGGTTGGAGGGAGCAGAAGTCTTAAAATCCATCCAGGACAGTTTTTTAAGCCAGTCTGTAGAAGGACCTACAAGAGAGAATGTAGTCCTGGACCACAAGGTGAGGTTAGTGGTTGAAATTTAAATGGGGAGCATTTTGCAAACAGTGATCATACCTGACTCAGATTCAAAATTTTTATGGAAAAGGACAAAGGATGGGCCTGAAATTAAAGTTCTCAACTGAGGAAGGCTGACTTTAATAAGTACTGATATAATTTGGCCAGGTAAGCTAAGATAGTTAAATCTGTCTGAGAGCAGTGAGAGACATTCAACAAGTAAATATGTCAAGTTTAGGGCCAATATGTTCCAGTGGAGAAAAAGAGTGGGACCATCAAATCCTCAGTAGGGATATATAGTATTAAACTAAGAGAAAAAGGAATGCATATGGCAAATACTGAGGGCTCAAAATAGCAGAATCATAGAATCCCTACAGCATGGAAGCAGGCCATTCAGTCCAAGTCCACACTAACCCTCCAATATCAACTAGACCCATTCTATCCCTGTAATCCTGAATTTAATATGGCTAATCCACCTAACCTGCACATTTTTGAACTGTGGGAGGAAACCTGAACATCTCAAGGAAACCCACGCAGATACAGGGAGAATGCGCAAACTCCACACAGACAGTCACCCAAGGCTGGAATTGAACCTGAGTTCCTGGCGCTGTGAACTAGCAGTGCTAATTACTGAGTCATGTGCCTCCCTGAGGGAAAAAAAAACAACTTTGCCTTTTGTCTTTAATTTTCTGTCCCATGACAATTTAAAGCTGCTTCAGGTGAAGCTTGAACTCACAACTTCGGCATTTCATATGGCTCTATCCTACCCAATAAGTACCACACACTGACCCATCGTGCCACTGGGTTCTACAGAGGTGGGAAGGGGTTTGCAGTAGATGAAATTGGTTAGCTTCCTTTCTTTTGCTGTGAGTTATTTTGTTAGGTCCAAATGTCCAAAGAAGAAAGGACCCTCACCAAACTACAGCAATTACCTTCTTCAGCCTTCCTACCTGAACTTAGTTGAGAAGTTGGAGAGGTGCTGAGCTTTCCACCCCATGCCTTTTCACCCCAACTTAACCTGGTACCAACTGAGTTTCGATCTTTAGCTCTAATTTCTGGTGTTCTTATCCAAATTAGCATCACCAGCCCTCTTTAAGGCTTCCCAGATATCAGACATTTCATCTTTCTTCAAGAGATAATCTTTCTCTGTAGCCAAATGTTCAGTTAAAAAGTGAACAGCCCAGATTTTTTGGTCTTCAGACAATTGGAAACTGGCCATATCCACAAAGTTGTGCATCAAGATTCCACAAAAGTCTCAATGAGCTAACTACATGGGAATTACCCAAGAAACTTCCAATGGAAAATCATCCAGCATCTGGAACTCTCCAAAGAAGTTCCTACGTCTGTGTTACAGTTGGTGATTTCAGTTGATTCCAACTGACTTACCTGAATAGTTAACTAGAAAATGTTAGAGGATTAACACCTGCTCTAAACTCTGGCAAATTAAAGTCAACCCTCAAGTAAATCATACTGACCACTCAGTCGCAGATATCTGACCCAACTACCCATGTCCTCTTCTAGAATCTGACATTCCTCCTTCCCACCCTGAAGACTCAACTCTTTCCTCACTGCCTTCCACATCCTCCTCTCCACTTGTAACCCTTGCTTCAGACTTGACTTCTCTTCTTTGATCCAACTTACCCTTCACTGGACAGGGGTACTCATCCTTTCCTTCCAAAACCTGACACAGTTTATCCCTGACCTGATAAATCTACACACTCTTCACACTTACCTACTTTACCCCCAACCCTTTAAATCCAACCATGATTTTTTTTTGTTAATTTCCCATAGCTGTTTAGTTTACTACTTAATCAATAAACTTAATGGAATACTACAGTTACTGCTGTAAAAAAAAGTGAAATGGCTTGGTTTCCCCAACTGTCCTATATTAAAATTCAGCCTGATAAAACATACAATACATATTTCTGATGCACAGCAGGTCAAATGTGGTCGATGATGTCCTCCAGCACATCTCCATTTCCCACACGCCCACCCTTGACCCCCACCCCTCCCAATGCAACAAGTACAGAACTTCCGGTCTTCACTTTACACCCCACCAACCTCCCCGTATATCGCATCATTCTTCACCACTTCCACCACCTACAAACCGACCCCACCACCAGAGATATATTTCCCTTCTCACCCCTATCAGCAATCCAGAGAGACCACTGCCTCCGCGACTCCCTCATGAGGTCCATGCTCCCCACCAGCAATACCCCACTCCTGGCACCTTCATCTGCCACTGCAGGAAGTGCAAAACCTGTGTGCAGACAACTCCGCTCACCTCCATTCAAGGCCGCAAAGACCCTTCCATAGCCAATAAAAATTTATCTGTATCTCCACCAATGTCATCTACTGTATCCATTGCACCTGATGTGGTGTCCTCTTCATCAAGGCGACAGAATGCCTACTTGCAGATCATTTCAGAGAACATCTCTGGCGTACCCACACCAACCAACCCCACTGACCCGTGGCTGAACACTTCAACTCTCCCTCCCACTCCATCAAGAACATGCAGGTCCTGGGCTTTCTCCATCCCCAAACCCTAACCCAAACTCCACCCGATGCCTGGAGGAAGAACACCTCATATTTTGCCTGGACGCTGCAACCACATGGGATCAATGTGGATTTCAACAGTTGCATTTCCCTCCCCCAACATTATTCCAGTCCAAAGTCTCCAACTTGGCACCTCCCTCCTGATCTGTCCATCACCTTTCCCATCTATCTGCTCCACCCTCCTCCTGACCTATCACCTTCTCCCTCACCTTCATCTAGATTAGATTAGATTATTTACAGTGTGGAAACAGGCCCTTCGGCCCAACAAGTCCACACCGACCCTCCGGACAATAACCCACCCAGACCCATTCCCCCTGACTAATGCACCTAACACTATGAGCAATTTAGCATGGCCAATTCACCATGGCCAATTCACCTGACCTGCACATCTTTGGACTGTGGAAGGAAACCCGAGCACCCGGAGGAAACCCACGCAGACACGGGGAGAATGTGCAAACTCCTCACAGACAGTTGCCCGAGGCAGGAATTGAACCTGGGTCCCTGGCGCTGTGAGGCAGCAATGCTAACCACTGAGCCACCGTGCCACCCTATCGCATTCCCAGCTACCTTGCCCCCCTCCCCCAACCCCACTGCCCACCTATCTCTCAGCAACCTCCCGGCCCACAAGCCTCATTCCTGATGAAGATCTTATACATGAAATATTGATTCTTCTGCTCGTGACCTGCTGTGCTTTTCCAGCACCACACACTCGACTCTGATTTCCAGCATTTGTCCTCACTTTCTACATATTTCTGAGGCCACACCATCAGATGCTATGGCCCAAAATGCAGAGGACAGATGCACAGTACAACAGGTACGAAGGCAGAAATCTGTTCTCAGAAGATTTAATGTTATTTCACTTTGAAAAAAATATGAATACAATTTTGACCATACCTTGTGCATCAATAGGTTATTAAATTTGCTAGAAAAATCTAAGTCTGGTAATTAATTATTTGCATAAATACCATTTTATTAAGCAATAATTAATAATTACTGCTTACACATCTCTTTTGCCCAAAAAGTAAACAAATATAGGTGTATGATCTCACTCCTTCAATTTTAATTGTTTTAAGTTTTGAAAATCAATCTTTCTTTATCTCCTGAAGAAGGGTCACTGGACTGGAAAAGTTAAATCGGTTTTCTCTGTGCAGGTTTCTCCAGCAATTTCAGTTTTTGTTTCAGATCTTCAGCATCCGCAATTGTTTTGGTTCTTTTTTTCCTTTTAGTATTCTCACCCAACATCGTTCTCAGCCTTCTGTTCATCTCCCAATGCTCAACTCTCATTCGTTAAGTGGATAAACCTTGTTATGTCGTTCACCAGGGTTCCAGATAGGCAAATGCTATGCATTATCATTTATACTTCCAGCATTTTTGTCTGTACAATTGTTTTAACCCGAATGTGGAACTGTCAATTTATCTAAAACGGCAGTCCAGCAAAATCTGGCCTTTTGCATAGATGCGTACAAGGTAACATAAATAACTGCAATGAGGAGAAAAGTAAACGGAATAATATGTTATTAGGATGAAATGGAGCGGCAAATTGGTGTAGAGTTTAACGATAAATTGGCCAGAAAGGCCTCTTTCCGTGCAGTAATTTGCGTTATTCAACTCACCGACTAAGGGATATAATTTCTCAACCTAGTTTTGCTATGTACAACGCACCACTCAATACACTGAGAAATTAGTCACCAGTGGGTAAAATATGGACTTTCGTATATTTCTTGCAAATCAGTTTTCTTCGCCAGTTATGCTTTACACAAGATGTGTTTCAATACGCCCGAAAGTTAACATCTTGATAATTAAAACAAAATTTCA